>NW_028270240.1:300000-552500 GCF_037043375.1 Chiloscyllium plagiosum | reverse complement strand
GGACACAGGGAACTGGGACACACAGGGAACTGGGAGTCACAGGGAACTGGGACACAGGGAGCTGGGACACAGAGAGCTGGGACACACAGGGAGCTGGGACACAGGGAACTGGGACACAGGGAACTGGGACACACAGGGAACTGGGACACACAGGGAACTGGGACACAGAGAGCTGGGACACACAGGGAACTGGGACACAGGGAACTGGGACACAGAGAGCTGGGACACAGGGAGCTGGGACACAAAGGGAGCTGGGACACAGGGAACTGGGGCACACAGGGAGATGGGACACAGGGAACTGGGACACAGGGAGCTGGGACACAGAGAGCTGGGACACACAGGGAGCTGGGACACAGGGAACTGGGACACACAGGGAACTGGGACACAGGGAACTGGGACACAGGGAACTGGGACACAGGGAACTGGGACACACAGGGAACTGGGACACAGGGAACTGGGACACACAGGGAACTGGGACACAGGGAGCTGGGACACACAGGGAGCTGGGACACACAGGGAACTGGGACATAGGGAGCTGGGACACACAGGGAGCTGGGACACAGGGAACTTGGACACAGGGAACTGGGACAGACAGGGAACTGGGACACAGGGAACTGGGACACAGGGAGCTGGGACACACAGGGAACTGGGACACAGGGAACTGGGACACACAGGGACCTGGGACACAGGGAACTGGGACACAGGGAGCTGGGATACACAGGGACTGGGACACAGGGAGTTGGGACACAGCGAGCTGGGACACACAGGGAGCTGGGACAGAGGGAACTGGGACACTGGGAACTGGGACACAGGGAGCTGGTACACAGGGAGCTGGGACACAGGGAGCTGGGACAGAGGGAGCTGGGACACAGGGAGCAGGGACACAGGGAGCAGGGACACAGGGAACTGGGACACACAGGGAACTGGGACACACAGGGAACTGGGACACAGGGAGCTGGGACACAGGGAGCTGGGACACAGGGAGCTGGGACACAGGGAACTGGGACACACAGGGAGCTGGGACACACAGGGAGCTGGGACACAGGGAGCTGGGACACAGGGAGCTGGGACACAGGGAGCTGGGACACACAGGGAGCTGGGACACAGGGAGCTGGGACACAGGGAGCTGGGACACAGGGAGCTGGGACACACAGGGAGCTGGGACACAGGGAGCTGGCGCACAGGGAACTGGGACACACAGGGAGCTCGGACAGAGGGAACTGGGACACACAGGGAACTGGGACACACAAGGAGCTGGGATACAGGGAGCTGGGACACACAGGGAACTGAGACACAGGGAACTTGGGCACAGGGAGCTGTGACACAGGGAACTGGGACACAGGGAACTGGGACACAGTGAGCTGGGACACACAGGGAGCTGGGACACACAGGGAGCTGGGACACACAGGGAACTGGGATACAGGGAACTGGGACACACAGGGAGCTGGGACACACAGAGAACTGGGATACAGGGAACTGGGACACACCAGGAGCTGAGACACAGGGAGCTGGGACACAGTGAGCTGGGACACACAAGGTGCTGGGACACAAAAGGAGCTGGGACACAGGGAGCTGGGACACAGGGAACTGGGACACACAGGGAGCTGGGACACAGGGAACTGGGACACAGCGAACTGGGACTCAGGGAGCTGGGACACACAGGGAGCTGGTACACACAGGGAGCTGGGACACAGGGAGCTGGGACACACAGGGAGCTGGGACACAGGGAGCTGGGACACACAGGGAGCTGGGATACAGGAAACTGGGACACAGGTAGCTGTTACACAGGGAACTGGGACACACAGGGAGCTGGGACACAGGGAACTGGGACACACAGGGAACTGGGACACAGAGAACTGGGACACAGGGAACTGGGACACACAGGGAGCTGGGACACACAGGGAGCTGGGACACACAGGGAGCTGGGACACAGGGAGCTGGGACACAGAGAGCTGGGACACAGAGAGCTGGGACACACAGGGAACTGGGACACGCAGGGAGCTGGGACACAGGTAACTGGGACACACAGGGAACTGGGACACACAGGGAACTGGGACACACAGGGAGCTGGGACACAGAGAGCTGGGACACAGGGAGCTGGGACACACAGGGAACTGGCACACGCTGGGAGCTGGGACACAGGTAACTGGGACACACAGGGAACTGGGACACACAGGGAACTGGGACACAGGGAGCTGGGACACAGGGAACTGGGACACACAGGGAGCTGGGACACACAGGGAGCTGCGACACACAGGGAGCTGGCACACAGGGAGCTGGGACACACAGGGAACTGGGACACACAGGGAACTGGGACACAGGGAGCTGGGACACAGGGAGCTGGGACACAGGGAGCTGGGGTACAGGGAGCTGGGACACACAGGGAGCTGGGACACAGGGAACTGGGACACAGGGAACGGGGACACAGGGAGCTGGGACACACAGGGAACTGGGACACAGGGAGCTGGGACACACAGGGAACTGGGACACACAGGGAGCTGGGACACACAGGGAGCTGGGACACACAGGGAACTGGGACATACAGGGAGCTGGGACACACAGGGAACTGGGACACACAGGGAACTGGGACACACAGGGAGCTGGGACACAGGGAGCTGGAAACTGGGAGCTGGGACACAGGGAACTGGGACACAGGGAACTGGGACACAGGGAGCTGGGACACAGGGAGCTGGGACACACAGGGAGCTGGGACACAGGGAGCTGGGACACAGGGAGCTGGGACACAGGGAGCTGGGACACACAGGGAGCTGGGACACAGGGAGCTGGGACACAGGGAGCTGGGACACAGGGAGCTGGGACACACAGGGACCTGGGACACAGGGAACTGGGACACACAAGGAGCTGAGACACACACGGAGCTGGGACACACAAGGAGCTGGGGCACAGGGAACTGGGACACACAGGGAGCGGGGAGACAGGGAACTGGGACACACAGGGAGCTGGGACACAGGGAGCTGGGACACAGGGAACTGGGACATACAGGGAACTGGGACACAGGGAACTGGGACACAGGGAACTGGGACACACAGGGAGCTGGGACACAGGGAGCTGGGACACACAGGGAGCTGGGACACACAGGGAACTGGGACACACAGGGAGCTGGGACACAGGGAGCTGGGGCACAGGGAACTGGGACACACAGGGAGCTGGGACGCAGGGAACTGGGACACACAGGGAACTGGGATACAGAGAACTGGGACACACCAGGAGCTAAGACACAGGGAGCTGGGACACAGAGAGCTGGGACACACAAGGAGCTGGGACACACAAGGAGCTGGGACACACACGGAGCTGGGACACACAGGGAGCTGGGACACAGGGAGCTGGGGCACAGTGAACTGGGACACAGGGAGCTGGGACACAGGAAACTGGGACACACAAGGAGCTGGGACACAGGGAGCTGGGACACACAGTGAACTGGGACACATGGAACTTGGGCACAGGGAGATGGGACACAGGGAGCTGGGACACACAGGGAGCTGGGACACACAGGGAGCTGGGACACACAGGGAACTGGGATACAGGGAGCTAGGACACAGGGTGCTGGGACACACAGGGTGCTGGGACACACAGGGAGCTGGAACACACAGGGAACTGGGATACAGAGAACTGGGACACACCAGGAGCTGAGACACAGGGAGCTGGGACACAAAAGGAGCTGGGACACAAAAGGAGCTGGGACACAAAAGGAGCTGGGACACAGGGAGCTGGGACACACAGGGAGCTGGGACACAGAGAACTGGGACACAGGGAGCTGGGACACAGGGAGCTGGGACACACAGGGAACTGGGATACAGGGAACTGGGAAACACAGGAAGCTGGGATACAGGGAACTGGGACACACAGGGAGATGGGACACACAGGGAGCTGGGACACACAGGTAACTGGGATACAGGGAACTGGGACACAGGGAGGTGGGACACAGGGAGCTGGGACACACAGGGAGCTGGGACACACAGGGAGCTGGGACACAGGGAGCTGGGACACACAGGGAACTGGGACACAGGGAGCTGGGACACAGGGAGCTGGGACCCACAGGGAACTGGGACACACAGGGAGCTGGGACACAGGGAGCTGGAAAAACAGGGAACTGGGACACACAGGGAACTGGGACACACAGGGAGCTGGGACACACAGGTAACTGGGATACAGGGAACTGGGACATACAGGGAGCTGGGACACACAGGGAACTGGGATATAGGAAGCTGGGACACACAGGGAGCTGGGAGACACGGAACTGGGACACACAGGGAACTGGGACACACAGGGAGATTGGACACAGGGAGCTGGGACACAGGGAGCTGGGACACACAGGGAACTGGGATACAGGGAACTGGGACACAGGGAGGTGGGACACAGGGAGCTGGGACACAGGTAGCTGGGACACAGGGAGCTGGGACACACAGGGAGCTGGGACACAGGGAGCTGGGACACAGGGAGCTGGGACACAGGGAGCTGGGACACAGGGAGCTGGGACACACAGGGAACTGGGACACACAGGGAGCTTGGACACAGGGAGCTGGGACACAGGGAACTGGGACACAGGGAACTGGGACACACAGGGAGCTGGGAGACAGGGAGCTGGGAGACAGGGAGCTGGGACACTGGGAGCTGGGACACACAGGGAGCTGGGACAAACAGGGAGCTGGGACACACAGGGAGTTGGGACACACAGGGAGTTGGGACACACAGGGAGTGGGGACACACAGGGAGTGGGGACACAGGGAGTGGGACACACAGGGAACTGGGACACACAGGGAACTGGGACACACAGGGAACTGGGACACACAGGGAACTCGGACACAGGGAGCTGGGACACAGGGAGCTGGGACACACAGGGAACTGGGACACACAGGGAAATGGGACACACAGGGAACTGGGACACAGGGAGCTGGGACACACAGGGAGTTGGGACACACAGGGAGCTGGGACACACAGGGAGCTGGGACACAGGGAGCTGGGACACACAGGGAGCTGGGACACACAGGGAACTGGGACACACAGGGAGCTGGGACACAGGGAGCTGGGACACAGGGAGTTGGGACACACAGGGAAATGGGACACACAGGGAACTGGGACACAGGGAGCTGGAACACAGGGAGCTGGGACACACGGGGAACTGGGACACACAGGGAACTGGGACACACAGGGAACTGGGACACACAGGGAACTGGGACACAGGGAGCTGGGACACACAGGGAACTGGGACACACAGGGAGCTGGGACACACAGGGAGCTGGGACACAGGGAGTTGGGACACACAGGGAACTGGGACACACAGGGAGCTGGGACACAGCGGGTTGGGACACACAGGGAGCTGGGACACACAGGGAGTTGGGACACAGGGAGTTGGGACACACAGGGAGCTGGGACACACAGGGAGTTGGGACACAGGAAGTTGGGACACACAGGGAGCTGGGACACACAGGGAACTGGGACACACAGGGAGCTGGGACACAGGGAGCTGGGACACAGGGAACTGGGACACAGGGAACTGCGACACAGGGAACTGCGACACAGGGAGCTGGGACACAGTGAACTGGGACACAGGGAACTGGGACACAGGGAGCTGGGACACAGGGAGCTGGGACACATAGGGAACTAGGACACACAGGGAACTAGGACACACAGGGAACTGGGTACACAGGGAGCTGGGACACTCAGGGAACTGGGACACAGGGAACTAGGACACACAGGGAACTGGGACATAGGGAGTTGGGACACAGGGACTTGGGACACAGGGAACTTGGACACGGAGCTGGGACCCACAGGGAGCTGGGACACAGGGAACTGGGACACAGGGAGCTGGGACACACAGGGAACGGGGACACAGAGGGAGCTGGGGGACAGGGAACTTGGACACAGGGAACTGGGACAGACAGGGAACTGGGACTCAGGGAACTGGGAGACAGGGAGCAGGGACACACAGGGAACTTGGACACAGGGAACTGGGACATAGGGAGCTGGGACACACAGGGACCTGGGACACAGGGAACTGGGACACACAGGGAGCTGGGACACACAGGGAACTTGGACACAGTGAGCTGGGACACAGGGAGCTGGGGCACAGGGAACCTGGACACAGGGAGTTGGGACACAGGGAGCTGGGACACATAGGGAGCTGGGACACACAGGGAGCTGGGACACAGGGAACTGGGACACAGGGAGCTGGGGCACAGGGAACTGGGACACACAGGGAGCTGGGACACAGGGAACTGGGACACAGGGAGCTGGGGCACAGGGAACTGGGACACACAGGGAGCTGAGACACAGGGAGCTGGGACACACAGGGAGCTGGGACACAGGGAACTGGGACACACAGGGACCTCGGACACAGGGAGTTGGGACACAGGGAGCTGGGACACGGGGAGCTGGGACACACAGGCAATTGGGACACACAGGGAGCTGGGACACACAGGGAGCTGGGACACACAGGGAGCTGGGACACACAGGGAACTGGGACACAGGGAGCTGGGACACACAGGGAGCTGGGACACACAGGGAACTGGGACACACAGGGAACTGGGACATTGGGAGCTGGGACACACAGGGAGCTGGGACACAGGGAACTTGGACACAGGGAACTGGGACAGACAGGGAACTGGGACACAGGGAACTGGGACACACAGGGAACTGGGACACAGGGAACTGGGACACACAGGGACCTGGGACACAGGGAGCTGGGACACAGGGAGCTGGGAAACACAGGGACTGGGACACATGGAGTTGGGACACAGGGAGCTGGGACACACAGTGAGCTGGGACAGAGGGAACTGGGACACTGGGAACTGGGACACAGGGAGCTGGGACACAGGGAGCTGGGACACAGGGAGCTGGGACAGAGGGTGCTGGGACACACAGGGAGCTGGGACACAGGGAGCAGGGACACAGGGAGCAGGGACACAGGGAACTGGGACACAGGGAACTGGGACACACAGGGAACTGCGACACACAGGGAACTGGGACACACAGGGAGCTGGCACATAGGGAGCTGGAAACTGGGAGTTGGGACACAGGGAACTGGGACACAGGGAACTGGGACACAGGGAGCTGGGACACAGGGAGCTGGGACACAGGGAACTGGGACACACAGGGAGCTGGGACACACAGGGAGCTGGGACACAGGGAGCTGGGACACAGGGAGCTGGGACACAGGGAGCTGGGACACACAGGGAGCTGGGACACACAGGGAGCTGGGACACAGGGAGCTGGGACACAGGGAACTGGGACACACACGGAGCTGGGACACAGGGATCTGGCGCACAGGGAACTGGGACACACAGGGAGCTCGGACAGAGGTAACTGGGACACACAGGGAACTGGGACACACAAGGAGCTGGGATACAGGGAGCTGGGACACACAGGGAACTGAGACACAGGGAACTTGGGCACAGGGAGCTGTGACACAGGGAACTGGAACACAGGGAACTGGGACACAGGGAGCTGGGACACACAGGGAGCTGGGACACACAGGGAGCTGGGACACACAGGGAACTGGGATACAGGGAACTGGGACACACAGGGAGCTGGGACACACAGAGAACTGGGATACAGGGAACTGGGACACACCAGGAGCTGAGACACAGGGAGCTGGGACACAGTGAGCTGGGACACACAAGGTGCTGGGACACAAAAGGAGCTGGGACACAGGGAGCTGGGACACAGGGAACTGGGACACTCAGGGAGCTGGGACACAGGGAACTGGGACACAGGGAACTGGGACTCAGGGAGCTGGGGCACAGGGAGCTGGGACACACAGGGAGCTGGGATACAGGAAACTGGGACACAGGGAGCTGTTACACAGGGAACTGGGACACACAGGGAGCTGGGACACAGAGAGCTGGGACACACAGGGAACTGGGACACGCAGGGAGCTGGGACACAGGTAACTGGGACACACAGGGAACTGGGAAACACAGGGAACTGGGACACACAGGGAACTGGGACAGAGGGAGCTGGGACACAGGGAATTGGGACACACAGGGAGCTGGGACACACAGGGAGCTGGGACACACAGGGAACTGGGACACACAGGGAACTGGGACACAGGGAGCTGGGACACACAGGGAACTGGGATACAGGGAGCTGGGACACAGGGAACTGGGACACACAGGGAGCTGGGACACACAGGGAGCTGCGACACACAGGGAGCTGGCACACAGGGAGCTGGGACACACAGGGAACTGGGACACACAGGGAACTGGGACACAGGGAGCTGGGACACAGGGAGCTGGTACACAGGGAGCTGGGGTACAGGGAGCTGGGACACACAGGGAGCTGGGACACAGGGAACTGGGACACAGGGAACGGGGACACAGGGAGCTGGGACACACAGGGAACTGGGACACAGGGAGCTGGGACACACAGGGAACTGGGACACACAGGGAGCTGGGACACACAGGGAGCTGGGACACACAGGGAACTGGGACATACAGGGAGCTGGGACACACAGGGAACTGGGACACACAGGGAACTGGGACACACAGGGAGCTGGGACACAGGGAGCTGGAAACTGGGAGTTGGGACACAGGGAACTGGGACACAGGGAACTGGGACACAGGGAGCTGGGACACAGGGAACTGGGACACACAGGGAGCTGGGACACACAGGGAGCTGGGACACACAGGGAGCTGGGACACAGGGAGCTGGGACACAGGGAGCTGGGACACAGGGAGCTGGGGTACAGGGAGCTGGGACACACAGGGAGCTGGGACACAGGGAACTGGGACACAGGGAACGGGGACACAGGGAGCTGGGACACACAGGGAACTGGGACACACAGGGAACTGGGACACACAGGGAGCTGGGACACAGAGAGCTGGGACACAGGGAGCTGGGACACACAGGGAACTGGGACACGCAGGGAGCTGGGCCACAGGTAACTGGGACACACAGGGAACTGGGACACACAGGGAACTGGGATACAGGGAGCTGGGACACAGGGAACTGGGACACACAGGGAGCTGGGACACACAGGGAGCTGCGACACACAGGGAGCTGGCACACAGGGAGCTGGGACACACAGGGAACTGGGACACACAGGGAACTGGGACACAGGGAGCTGGGACACAGAGAGCTGGGACACAGGGAGCTGGGGTACAGGGAGCTGGGACACACAGGGAGCTGGGACACAGGGAACTGGGACACAGGGAACTGGGACACAGGGAACGGGGACACAGGGAGCTGGGACACACAGGGAACTGGGACACAGGGAGCTGGGACACACAGGGAACTGGGACACACAGGGAGCTGGGACACACAGGGAGCTGGGACACACAGGGAACTGGGACATACAGGGAGCTGGGACACACAGGGAGCTGGGACACACAGGGAGCTGGGACACAGGGAGCTGGGGCACACAGGCAGCTGGGACACACAGGGAGCTGGGACACACAGGGAACTGGGACACACAGGGAGCTGAGACACAGGGAGCTGGGACACACAGGGAACTGGGACACACAGGGAACTGGGACACAGGGAGCTGGGACACAGGGAGCTGGGAGACACAGGGAGCTGGGACACAGGGAACTGGGACACACAGGGAGCTGGGAGACACAGGGAGCTGGGAGACACAGGGAGCTGGGACACAGGGAACTGGGACACACAGGGAGCGGGGACACAGGGAACTGGGACACACAGGGAGCTGGGACACAGGGAGCTGGGACACAGGGAACTGGGACACACAGGGAGCTGGGAGACACAGGGAGCTGGGAGACACAGGGAGCTGGGACACAGGGAACTGGGACACACAGGGAGCGGGGACACAGGGAACTGGGACACACAGGGAGCTGGGACACAGGGAACTGGGACATAGGGAACTGGGACACAGCGAGCTGGGACACAGGGAGCTGGGACACACAGGGAGCTGGGACACAGGGAACTGGGACACACAGGGAACTGGGACACACAGGGAACTGGGACACAGGGAACTGGGACACACCGGGAACTGGGACACAGGGAGCTAGGACACAGAGAGCTGGGACACACAGGGAGCTGGGACACACAGGCAGCTGGGACACAGGGAACTGGGACACACAGGGAGCTGAGACACAGGGAGCTGGGACACACAGGGAACTGGGACACACAGGGAGCTGGGGCACAGGGAACTGGGACACACAGGGAGCTGGGACACAGGGAACTGGGACACAGGGAACTGGGACACACAGGGAGCTGGGACACACAGGGAACTGGGACACAGGGAATTGGGACACACCGGGAACTGGGACACAGGGAGCTGGGACACAGGGAGCTAGGACACAGGGAGCTGGGACACACAGGGAGCTGGGACACACAGGGAGCTGGGACACACAGGGAGCTGGGACACAGGGAACTGGGACACACAGGGAGCTGGGACACAGGGAACTGGTACACACAGGGAGCTGGGACACAGGGAGCTGGGGCAGAGGGAGCTGGGACACACAAGGAACTGGGGCACAGGGAGCTGGGACACAGGGAACTGGGACACAGGTAACTGGGACACAGGGAACTGGGACACAGGGAGCTGGGACACACAGGGAGCTGGGACACACAGGGAACTGGGATACAGGGAACTGGGACACACAGGGAGCTGGGACACACAGGGAACTGGGATACAGAGAACTGGGACACACTAGGAGCTAAGACACAAGGAGCTGGGACACACAAGGAGCTGGGACACACACGGAGCTGGGACACACAAGGAGCTGGGACACAGGGAGCTGGGACACAGGGAACTGAGACACAGAGGGAGCTGGGACACAGGGAACTGGGACACAGGGAACTGGGACATACAGGGAACTGGGACACAGGGAGCTGGGACACACAGGGAGCTGGGACACACAGGGAACTGGGACACACAGGGAACTGGGACACACAGGGAGCTGGGACACAGGGAGCTGGGGCACAGGGAGCTGGGGCACAGGGAGCTGGGGCACAGGGAGCTGGGACACACAATGTACTGGGACACAGGGAGCTGGGACACACAGGGAGCTGGGACACAGGGAACTGGGACACACAGGGAGCTGGGACACAGAGAGCTGGGACACAGGGAGTTGGGACACACAGGGAGCTGGGACACAGGGAACTGGGACACACAGGGAGCTGGGACACAGAGAGCTGGGACACAGGGAGTTGGGACACACAGGGAGCTGGGACACAGAGAGCTGGGACACAGGGAACTGGGACACACAGGGAGCTGGGACACAGGGAACTGGGACACACAGGGAGATGGGACACAGGGAACTGGGACACAGGGAGCTGGGACACAGAGAGCTGGGACACAGGGAACTGGGACACAGGGAACTGGGACACACAGGGAACTGGGACACAGGGAACTGGGACACACAGGGAACTGGGCCACAGGGAGCTGGGACACACAGGGAGCTGGGACACACAGGGAACTGGGACATAGGGAGCTGGGACACACAGGGAGCTGGGACACAGGGAACTTGGACACAGGGAACTGGGACAGACAGGGAACTGGGACACAGGGAACTGGGACACAGGGAGCTGGGCCACACAGGGAACTGGGACACAGGGAACTGGGACACACAGGGACCTGGGACACAGGGAACTGGGACACAGGGAACTGGGACACAGGGAGCTGGGATACACAGGGACTGGGACACAGGGAGTTGGGACACAGGGAGCTGGGACACACAGGGAGCTGGGACAGAGGGAACTGGGACACTGGGAACTGGGACACAGGGAGCTGGGACACAGGGAGCTGGGACACAGGGAGCTGGGACAGAGGGTGCTGGGACACACAGGGAGCTGGGACACAGGGAGCAGGGACACAGGGAGCAGGGACACAGGGAACTGGGACACAGGGAACTGGGACACAGGGAACTGGGACACAGGGAACTGGGACACACAGGGAACTGGGACACACAGGGAGCTGGGACACAGGGAGCTGGAAACTGGGAGTTGGGACACAGGGAACTGGGACACAGGGAACTGGGACACAGGGAGCTGGGACACAGGGAACTGGGACACACAGGGAGCTGGGACACACAGGGAGCTGGGACACAGGGAGCTGGGACACAGGGAGCTGGGACACAGGGAGCTGGGACACACAAGGAACTGGGACACACAGGGAGCTGGGACACACAGGGAGCTGGGACACAGGGAGCTGGGACACAGGGAGCTGGGACACACAGGGAGCTGGGACACAGGGAGCTGGCGCACAGGGAACTGGGACACACAGGGAGCTCGGACAGAGGGAACTGGGACACACAGGGAACTGGGACACACAAGGAGCTGGGATACAGGGAGCTGGGACACACAGGGAACTGAGACACAGGGAACTTGGGCACAGGGAGCTGTGACACAGGGAACTGGGACACAGGGAACTGGGACACAGGGAGCTGGGACACACAGGGAGCTGGGACACACAGGGAGCTGGGACACACAGGGAACTGGGATACAGGGAACTGGGACACACAGGGAGCTGGGACACACAGAGAACTGGGATACAGGAACTGGGACACACCAGGAGCTGAGACACAGGGAGCTGGGACACAGTGAGCTGGGACACACAAGGTGCTGGGACACAAAAGGAGCTGGGACACAGGGAGCTGGGACACAGGGAACTGGGACACACAGGGAGCTGGGACACAGGGAACTGGGACACAGGGAACTGGGACTCAGGGAGCTGGGACACAGGGAGCTGGGACACACAGGGAGCTGGGATACAGGAAACTGGGACACAGGTAGCTGTAACACAGGGAACTGGGACACACAGGGAGCTGGGACACAGGGAACTGGGACACACAGGGAACTGGGACACAGGGAACTGGGACACAGGGAACTGGGACACACAGGGAGCTTGGACACACAGGGAGCTGGGAAACACAGGGAGCTGGGACACACAGGGAGCTGGGACACAGGGAGCTGGGACACAGAGAGCTGGGACACAGAGAGCTGGGACACACAGGGAACTGGGACACGCAGGGAGCTGGGACACAGGTAACTGGGACACACAGGGAACTGGGACACACAGGGAACTGGGACACACAGGGAACTGGGACACACAGGGAGCTGGGACATAGAGAGCTGGGACACAGGGAGCTGGGACACACAGGGAACTGGGACACGCAGGGAGCTGGGACACAGGTAACTGGGACACACAGGGAACTGGGACACATAGGGAACTGGGACACAGGGAACTGGGACACAGAGAGCTGGGACACAGAGAGCTGGGACACAGGGAGTTGGGACACACAGGGAGCTGGGACACAGGGAACTGGGACACACAGGGAACTGGGACACACAGGGAACTGGGACACAGGGAACTGGGACACAGAGAGCTGGGACACAGGGAGCTGGGACACAGGGAGCTGGGACACAAAGGGAGCTGGGACACAGGGAACTGGGACACACAGGGAGATGGGACACAGGGAACTGGGACACAGGGAGCTGGGACACAGAGAGCTGGGACACAGGGAACTGGGACACAGGGAACTGGGACACACAGGGAACTGGGACACAGGGAACTGGGACACACAGGGAACTGGGACACAGGGAGCTGGGACACACAGGGAGCTGGGACACACAGGGAACTGGGATATAGGGAGCTGGGACACACAGGGAGCTGGGACACAGGGAACTTGGACACAGGGAACTGGGACAGACAGGGAACTGGGACACAGGGAACTGGGACACACCGGGAACTGGGACACAGGGAGCTGGGACACAGGGAGCTAGGACACAGGGATCTGGGACACACAGGGAGCTGGGACACACAGGGAGCTGGGACACACAGGGAGCTGGGACACAGGGAACTGGGACACACAGGGAGCTGGGACACAGGGAACTGGTACACACAGGGAGCTGGGACACAGGGAGCTGGGGCACAGGGAGCTGGGACACACAAGGAACTGGGGCACAGGGAGCTGGGATACAGGGAACTGGGACACACAGGGAGCTGGGACACACAGGGAACTGGGATACAGAGAACTGGGACACACCAGGAGCTAAGACACAAGGAGCTGGGACACACAAGGAGCTGGGACACACACGGAGCTGGGACACACAAGGAGCTGGGACACAGGGAGCTGGGACACAGGGAACTGAGACACAGAGGGAGCTGGGACACAGGGAACTGGGACACAGGGAACTGGGAGATACAGGGAACTGGGACACAGGGAGCTGGGACACACAGGGAGCTGGGACACACAGGGAACTGGGACACACAGGGAGCTGGGACACAGGGAACTGGGACACAGGGAACTGGGACACACAGGGAACTGGGACACGCAGGGAGCTGGGACACAGGGAACTGGGACACACAGAGAGCTGGGACACAGGGAACTGGGACACACAGGGAACTGGGACACACAAGGAGTTGGGACACAGGGAGCTGGGACTCACAGGGAGCTGGGACACAGGGAGCTGGGACACAGGGAACTGAGACACAGAGGGAGCTGGGACACAGGGAACTGGGACACAGGGAACTGGGACACAGGGAGCTGGGAGACAGGGAGCTGGGACACAGGGAGCTGGGACACACAGGGAGCTGGGACACAGGGAGCTGGGACACAGGGAGCTGGGACACAGGGAGCTGGGACACACAGGGAGCTGGGACACAGGGAGCTGGGACACAGGGAGCTGGGACACAGGGAGCTGGGACACACAGGGACCTGGGACACAGGGAACTGGGACACACAAGGAGCTGAGACACACACGGAGCTGGGACACACAAGGAGCTGGGGCACAGGGAACTGGGACACACAGGGAGCGGGGAGACAGGGAACTGGGACACACAGGGAGCTGGGACACAGGGAGCTGGGACACAGGGAACTGGGACATACAGGGAACTGGGACACAGGGAACTGGGACACAGGGAACTGGGACACACAGGGAGCTGGGACACAGGGAGCTGGGACACACAGGGAGCTGGGACACACAGGGAACTGGGACACACAGGGAGCTGGGACACAGGGAGCTGGGGCACAGGGAACTGGGACACACAGGGAGCTGGGACACAGGGAACTGGGACACACAGGGAACTGGGATACAGAGAACTGGGACACACCAGGAGCTAAGACACAGGGAGCTGGGACACAGAGAGCTGGGACACACAAGGAGCTGGGACACACAAGGAGCTGGGACACACACGGAGCTGGGACACACAGGGAGCTGGGACACAGGGAGCTGGGGCACAGTGAACTGGGACACAGGGAGCTGGGACACAGGAAACTGGGACACACAAGGAGCTGGGACACAGGGAGCTGGGACACACAGTGAACTGGGACACATGGAACTTGGGCACAGGGAGATGGGACACAGGGAGCTGGGACACACAGGGAGCTGGGACACACAGGGAGCTGGGACACACAGGGAACTGGGATACAGGGAGCTAGGACACAGGGTGCTGGGACACACAGGGTGCTGGGACACACAGGGAGCTGGAACACACAGGGAACTGGGATACAGAGAACTGGGACACACCAGGAGCTGAGACACAGGGAGCTGGGACACAAAAGGAGCTGGGACACAAAAGGAGCTGGGACACAAAAGGAGCTGGGACACAGGGAGCTGGGACACACAGGGAGCTGGGACACAGAGAACTGGGACACAGGGAGCTGGGACACAGGGAGCTGGGACACACAGGGAACTGGGATACAGGGAACTGGGAAACACAGGAAGCTGGGATACAGGGAACTGGGACACACAGGGAGATGGGACACACAGGGAGCTGGGACACACAGGTAACTGGGATACAGGGAACTGGGACACAGGGAGGTGGGACACAGGGAGCTGGGACACACAGGGAGCTGGGACACACAGGGAGCTGGGACACAGGGAGCTGGGGCACACAGGGAACTGGGACACAGGGAGCTGGGACACAGGGAGCTGGGACACACAGGGAACTGGGACACACAGGGAGCTGGGACACAGGGAGCTGGAAAAACAGGGAACTGGGACACACAGGGAACTGGGACACACAGGGAGCTGGGACACACAGGTAACTGGGATACAGGGAACTGGGACATACAGGGAGCTGGGACACACAGGGAACTGGGATATAGGAAGCTGGGACACACAGGGAGCTGGGAGACACGGAACTGGGACACACAGGGAACTGGGACACACAGGGAGATTGGACACAGGGAGCTGGGACACAGGGAGCTGGGACACACAGGGAACTGGGATACAGGGAACTGGGACACAGGGAGGTGGGACACAGGGAGCTGGGACACAGGTAGCTGGGACACAGGGAGCTGGGACACACAGGGAGCTGGGACACAGGGAGCTGGGACACAGGGAGCTGGGACACACAGGGAACTGGGACACACAGGGAGCTTGGACACAGGGAGCTGGGACACAGGGAACTGGGACACAGGGAACTGGGACACACAGGGAGCTGGGAGACAGGGAGCTGGGAGACAGGGAGCTGGGACACTGGGAGCTGGGACACACAGGGAGCTGGGACAAACAGGGAGCTGGGACACACAGGGAGTTGGGACACACAGGGAGTTGGGACACACAGGGAGTGGGGACACACAGGGAGTGGGGACACAGGGAGTGGGACACACAGGGAACTGGGACACACAGGGAACTGGGACACACAGGGAACTGGGACACACAGGGAACTCGGACACAGGGAGCTGGGACACAGGGAGCTGGGACACACAGGGAACTGGGACACACAGGGAAATGGGACACACAGGGAACTGGGACACAGGGAGCTGGGACACACAGGGAGTTGGGACACACAGGGAGCTGGGACACACAGGGAGCTGGGACACACAGGGAGCTGGGACACAGGGAGCTGGGACACACAGGGAGCTGGGACACACAGGGAACTGGGACACACAGGGAGCTGGGACACAGGGAGCTGGGACACAGGGAGTTGGGACACACAGGGAAATGGGACACACAGGGAGCTGGGACACAGGGAGCTGGGACACACAGGGAACTGGGACACACAGGGAGCTGGGACACACAGGGAGCTGGGACACAGGGAGTTGGGACACACAGGGAACTGGGACACACAGGGAGCTGGGACACAGCGGGTTGGGACACACAGGGAGCTGGGACACACAGGGAGTTGGGACACAGGGAGTTGGGACACACAGGGAGCTGGGACACACAGGGAGTTGGGACACAGGAAGTTGGGACACACAGGGAGCTGGGACACACAGGGAACTGGGACACACAGGGAGCTGGGACACAGGGAGCTGGGACACAGGGAACTGGGACACAGGGAACTGCGACACAGGGAACTGCGACACAGGGAGCTGGGACACAGTGAACTGGGACACAGGGAACTGGGACACAGGGAGCTGGGACACAGGGAGCTGGGACACATAGGGAACTAGGACACACAGGGAACTAGGACACACAGGGAACTGGGTACACAGGGAGCTGGGACACACAGGGAACTGGGACACAGGGAACTAGGACACACAGGGAACTGGGACATAGGGAGTTGGGACACAGGGACTTGGGACACAGGGAACTTGGACACGGAGCTGGGACCCACAGGGAGCTGGGACACAGGGAACTGGGACACAGGGAGCTGGGACACACAGGGAACGGGGACACAGAGGGAGCTGGGGGACAGGGAACTTGGACACAGGGAACTGGGACAGACAGGGAACTGGGACTCAGGGAACTGGGAGACAGGGAGCAGGGACACACAGGGAACTTGGACACAGGGAACTGGGACATAGGGAGCTGGGACACACAGGGACCTGGGACACAGGGAACTGGGACACACAGGGAGCTGGGACACACAGGGAACTTGGACACAGTGAGCTGGGACACAGGGAGCTGGGGCACAGGGAACCTGGACACAGGGAGTTGGGACACAGGGAGCTGGGACACACAGGGAGCTGGGGCACACAGGGAACTTGGACACAGTGAGCTGGGACACAGGGAGCTGGGACACATAGGGAGCTGGGACACACAGGGAGCTGGGACACAGGGAACTGGGACACAGGGAGCTGGGGCACAGGGAACTGGGACACACAGGGAGCTGGGACACAGGGAACTGGGACACAGGGAGCTGGGGCACAGGGAACTGGGACACACAGGGAGCTGAGACACAGGGAGCTGGGACACACAGGGAGCTGGGACACAGGGAACTGGGACACACAGGGACCTCGGACACAGGGAGTTGGGACACAGGGAGCTGGGACACGGGGAGCTGGGACACACAGGCAATTGGGACACACAGGGAGCTGGGACACACAGGGAGCTGGGACACACAGGGAGCTGGGACACACAGGGAACTGGGACACAGGGAGCTGGGACACACAGGGAGCTGGGACACACAGGGAACTGGGACACACAGGGAACTGGGACATAGGGAGCTGGGACACACAGGGAGCTGGGACACAGGGAACTTGGACACAGGGAACTGGGACAGACAGGGAACTGGGACACAGGGAACTGGGACACACAGGGAACTGGGACACAGGGAACTGGGACACACAGGGACCTGGGACACAGGGAGCTGGGACACAGGGAGCTGGGAAACACAGGGACTGGGACACATGGAGTTGGGACACAGGGAGCTGGGACACACAGGGAGCTGGGACAGAGGGAACTGGGACACTGGGAACTGGGACACAGGGAGCTGGGACACAGGGAGCTGGGACACAGGGAGCTGGGACAGAGGGTGCTGGGACACACAGGGAGCTGGGACACAGGGAGCAGGGACACAGGGAGCAGGGACACAGGGAACTGGGACACAGGGAACTGGGACACACAGGGAACTGCGACACACAGGGAACTGGGACACACAGGGAGCTGGCACATAGGGAGCTGGAAACTGGGAGTTGGGACACAGGGAACTGGGACACAGGGAACTGGGACACAGGGAGCTGGGACACAGGGAGCTGGGACACAGGGAACTGGGACACACAGGGAGCTGGGACACACAGGGAGCTGGGACACAGGGAGCTGGGACACAGGGAGCTGGGACACAGGGAGCTGGGACACACAGGGAGCTGGGACACACAGGGAGCTGGGACACACAGGGAGCTGGGACACAGGGAGCTGGGACACAGGGAACTGGGACACACACGGAGCTGGGACACAGGGATCTGGCGCACAGGGAACTGGGACACACAGGGAGCTCGGACAGAGGTAACTGGGACACACAGGGAACTGGGACACACAAGGAGCTGGGATACAGGGAGCTGGGACACACAGGGAACTGAGACACAGGGAACTTGGGCACAGGGAGCTGTGACACAGGGAACTGGAACACAGGGAACTGGGACACAGGGAGCTGGGACACACAGGGAGCTGGGACACACAGGGAGCTGGGACACACAGGGAACTGGGATACAGGGAACTGGGACACACAGGGAGCTGGGACACACAGAGAACTGGGATACAGGGAACTGGGACACACCAGGAGCTGAGACACAGGGAGCTGGGACACAGTGAGCTGGGACACACAAGGTGCTGGGACACAAAAGGAGCTGGGACACAGGGAGCTGGGACACAGGGAACTGGGACACTCAGGGAGCTGGGACACAGGGAACTGGGACACAGGGAACTGGGACTCAGGGAGCTGGGACACACAGGGAGCTGGGATACAGGAAACTGGGACACAGGGAGCTGTTACACAGGGAACTGGGACACACAGGGAGCTGGGACACAGAGAGCTGGGACACACAGGGAACTGGGACACGCAGGGAGCTGGGACACAGGTAACTGGGACACACAGGGAACTGGGAAACACAGGGAACTGGGACACACAGGGAACTGGGACACAGGGAGCTGGGACACAGGGAATTGGGACACACAGGGAGCTGGGACACACAGGGAGCTGGGACACACAGGGAACTGGGACACACAGGGAACTGGGACACAGGGAGCTGGGACACAGGGAGCTGGGACACACAGGGAACTGGGATACAGGGAACTGGGAAACACAGGAAGCTGGGATACAGGGAACTGGGACACACAGGGAGATGGGACACAGAGAGCTGGGACACAGGGAGCTGGGACACACAGGTAACTGGGATACAGGGAGGTGGGACACAGGGAGCTGGGACACACAGGGAGCTGGGACACACAGGGAGCTGGGACACACAGGGAGCTGGGACACAGGGAGCTGGGACACACAGGGAACTGGGACACAGGGAGCTGGGACACAGGGAGCTGGGACCCACAGGGAACTGGGACACACAGGGAGCTGGGACACAGGGAGCTGGGACACAGGGAACTGGGACACACAGGGAACTGGGACACACAGGGAACTGGGACACACAGGGAGCTGGGACACACAGGTAACTGGGATACCGGGAACTGGGACATACAGGGAGCTGGGACACACAGGGAGCTGGGACACACAGGGAACTGGGATATAGGAAGCTGGGACACAGGGAGCTGGGAGACACAGGGAACTGGGACACACAGGGAACTGGGACACACAGGGAGATTGGACACAGGGAGCTGGGACACAGGGAGTTGGGACACACAGGGAACTGGGATACAGGGAACTGGGACACAGGGAGGTGGGACACAGGGAGCTGGGACACAGGTAGCTGGGACACACAGGGAGCTGGGACAGAGGGAGCTGGGACACAGGGAGCTGGGACACAGGGAGCTGGGACACACAGGGAACTGGGACACACAGGGAGCTTGGACACAGAGAGCTGGGACACAGGGAACTGGGACACAGGGAACTGGGACACAGGGAGCTGGGACACACAGGGAGCTGGGACACACAGGTAACTGGGATACAGGGAACTGGGACACACAGGGAGCTGGGACACACAGGGAACTGGGACACAGGGAGCTGGGACACAGGGAACTGGGACACAAGGAACTGGGACACAAGGAACTGGGACACACGGGGAACTGGGACACAGGGAGCTGGGACACAGGGAACTGGGACACAGGGAACTGCGACACAGGGAGCTGGGACACAGGGAGCTGGGACACACAGGGAACTGGGACACAGGGAACTGGGACACACAGGGAGCTGGGAGACAGGGAGCTGGGACACTGGGAGCTGGGACACACAGGGATTTGGGACAAACAGGGAGCTGGGACACACAGGGAGTTGGGACACAGGGAGTTGGGACACAGGGAGCTGGGACACACAGGGAGTGGGGACACACAGGGAGTGGGGACACAGGGGGTTGGAATACACAGGGAGCTGGGACACAGGGAGTGGGACACACAGGGAACTGGGACACACAGGGAACTGGGACACACAGGGAGCTGGGACACACAGGGAACTCGGACACAGGGAGCTGGGACACAGGGAGCTGGGACACACAGGGAACTGGGACACACAGGGAACTGGGACACACAGGGAACTGGGACACAGGGAGCTGGGACACACAGGGAGTTGGGACACACAGGGAGCTGGGACACACAGGGAGCTGGGAAACACAGGGAGTTGGGACACAGGGAGCTGGGACACACAGGGAGCTGGGACACACAGGGAGCTGGGACACACAGGGAACTGGGACACAGGGAGCTGGGACACAGGGAGTTGGGACACACAGGGAAATGGGACACACAGGGAACTGGGACACAGGGAGCTGGAACACAGGGAGCTGGGACACACGGGGAACTGGGACACACAGGGAACTGGGACACACAGGGAACTGGGACACAGGGAGATGGGACACACAGGGAGCTGGGACACAGGGAGCTGGGACACACAGGGAACTGGGACACACAGGGAGCTGGGACACACAGGGAGCTGGGACACACAGGGAGCTGGGACACAGGGAGTTGGGACACAGGGAGTTGGGACACACAGGGAACTGGGACACACAGGGAGCTGGGACACAGCGGGTTGGGACACACAGGGAGCTGGGACACACAGGGAGTTGGGACACAGGGAGTTGGGACACACAGGGAGCTGGGACACACAGGGAGTTGGGACACAGGACGTTGGGACACACAGGGAGCTGGGACACACAGGGAACTGGGACACACAGGGAGCTGGGACACAGGGAGCTGGGACACAGGGAACTGGGACACAGGGAACTGCGACACAGGGAACTGGGACACAGGGAGCTGGGACACAGTGAACTGGGACACAGGGAACTGGGACACAGGGAGCTGGGACACAGGGAGCTGGGACACATAGGGAACTAGGACACACAGGGAACTAGGACACACAGGGAACTGGGTACACAGGGAGCTGGGACACACAGGGAACTGGGACACAGGGAACTAGGACACACAGGGAACTGGGACATAGGGAGTTGGGACACAGGGACCTGGGACACAGGGAAATGGGACACAGGGAAATGGGACACACAGGGAGCTGGGGCACAGGGAACTTGGACACGGAGCTGGGACCCACCAGGAGCTGGGACACAGGGAACTGGGACACAGGGAGCTGGGACACACAGGGAACTGGGACACAGAGGGAGCTGGGGGACAGGGAACTTGGACACAGGGAACTGGGACAGACAGGGAACTGGGACACAGGGAACTGGGAGACAGGGAGCAGGAACACACAGGGAACTGGGACACAGGGAACTGGGACATAGGGAGCTGGGACACACAGGGACCTGGGACACAGGGAACTGGGACACACAGGGAGCTGGGACACACAGGGAACTTGGACACAGTGAGCTGGGACACAGGGAGCTGGGGCACAGGGAACCTGGACACAGGGAGTTGGGACACAAGGAGCTGGGACACACAGGGAGCTGGGACACACAGGGAGCTGGGACACAGGGAACTGGGACACAGGGCGCTGGGGCACAGGGAACTGGGACACAGGGCGCTGGGGCACAGGGAACTGGGACACACAGGGAGCTGGGACACAGGGAACTGGGACACAGGGAGCTGGGGCACAGGGAACTGGGACACACAGGGAGCTGGGACACAGGGAGCTGGGACACACAGGGAGCTGGGACACAGGGAACTGGGACACACAGGGACCTCGGACACAGGGAGTTGGGACACAGGGATCTGGGACACGGGGAGCTGGGACACACAGGCAGTTGGGACACACAGGGAGCTGGGACACACAGGGAGCTGGGACACACAAGGAACTGGGACACACAGGGAACTGGGACACAGGGAGCTGGGACACACAGGGAGCTGGGACACACAGGGAACTGGGACACAGGGAGCTGGGACACACAGGGAGCTGGGACACACAGGGAGCTGGGACACACAGGGAGCTGGGACATAGGGAGCTGGGACACACAGGGAGCTGGGACACAGGGAACTTGGACACAGGGAACTGGGACAGACAGGGAACTGGGACACAGGGAACTGGGACACAGGGAGCTGGGACACACAGGGAACTGGGACACAGGGAACTGGGACACACAGGGAGCTGGGACAGAGGGAACTGGGACACTGGGAACTGGGACACAGGGAGCTGGGACACAGGGAGCTGGGACACAGGGAGCTGGGACAGAGGGTGCTGGGACACACAGGGAGCTGGGACACAGGGAGCAGGGACACAGGGAGCAGGGACACAGGGAACTGGGACACAGGGAACTGGGACACAGGGAACTGGGACACACAGGGAACTGGGACACACAGGGAACTGGGACACACAGGGAGCTGGCACACAGGGAGCTGGAAACTGGGAGTTGGGACACACAGGGAACTGGGACACAGGGAACTGGGACACAGGGAGCTGGGACACAGGGAGCTGGGACACAGGGAACTGGGACACAGGGAACTGGGACACACAGGGAGCTGGGACACACAGGGAGCTGGGACACACAGGGAGCTGGGACACAGGGAGCTGGGACACAGGGAGCTGGGACACACAGAGAGCTGGGACACACAGGGAGCTGGGACACACAGGGAGCTGGGACACAGGGAGGTGGGACACAGGGAGCTGGGACACACAGGGAGCTGGGACACAGGGAGCTGGCGCACAGGGAACTGGGACACACAAGGAGCTGGGATACAGGGAGCTGGGACACACAGGGAACTGAGACACAGGGAACTTGGGCACAGGGAGCTGTGACACAGGGAACTGGGACACAGGGAACTGGGACACAGGGATCTGGGACACACAGGGAGCTGGGATACACAGGGAGCTGGGACACACATGGAACTGGGATACAGGGAACTGGGACACACAGGGAGCTGGGACACACAGAGAACTGGGATACAGGGAACTGGGACACACCAGGAGCTGAGACACAGGGAGCTGGGACACAGTGAGCTGGGACACACAAGGTGCTGGGACACAAAAGGAGCTGGGACACAGGGAGCTGGGACACAGGGAACTGGGACACACAGGGAGCTGGGACACAGGGAACTGGGACACAGGGAACTGGGACTCAGGGAGCTGGGACACAGGGAGCTGGGACACACAGGGAGCTGGGATACAGGAAACTGGGAAACAGGGAGCTGTTACACAGGGAACTGGGACACACAGGGAGCTGGGACACAGGGAACTGGGACACACAGGGAACTGGGACACAGAGAGCTGGGACACAGGGAACTGGGACACACAGGGAGCTTGGACACACAGGGAGCTGGGAAACACAGGGAGCTGGGACACACAGGGAGCTGGGACACACAGGGAGCTGGGACACAGGGAGCTGGGACACAGAGAGCTGGGACACAGAGAGCTGGGACACACAGGGAACTGGGACACGCAGGGAGCTGGGACACAGGTAACTGGGACACACAGGGAACTGGGACACACAGGGAACTGGGACACAGGGAGCTGGGACACAGGGAATTGGGACACACAGGGAGCTGGGACACACAGGGAACTGGGACACACAGGGAACTGGGACACACAGGGAACTGGGACACAGGGAGCTGGGACACACAGGGAGTTGGGACACACAGGGAGCTGTGACACACAGGGAGCTGGGAAACACAGGGAGTTGGGACACAGGGAGCTGGGACACACAGGGAGCTGGGACACACAGGGAACTGGGACACACAGGGAACTGGGACACACAGGGAACTGGGACACAGGGAGCTGGGACACAGGGAGTTGGGACACACAGGGAAATGGGACACACAGGGAACTGGGACACAGGGAGCTGGAACACAGGGAGCTGGGACACACGGGGAACTGGGACACACAGGGAACTGGGACACACAGGGAACTGGGACACAGGGAGATGGGACACACAGGGAGCTGGGACACAGGGAGCTGGGACACACAGGGAACTGGGACACACAGGGAGCTGGGACACACAGGGAGCTGGGACACACAGGGAGCTGGGACACAGGGAGTTGGGACACACAGGGAACTGGGACACACAGGGAGCTGGGACACAGCGGGTTGGGACACACAGGGAGATGGGACACACAGGGAGTTGGGACACAGGGAGTTGGGACACACAGGGAGCTGGGACACACAGGGAGTTGGGACACAGGAAGTTGGGACACACAGGGAGCTGGGACACACAGGGAACTGGGACACACAGGGAGCTGGGACACAGGGAGCTGGGACACAGGGAACTGGGACACAGGGAACTGCGACACAGGGAACTGCGACACAGGGAGCTGGGACACAGGGAACTGGGACACAGGGAACTGGGACACAGGGAGCTGGGACACAGGGAGCTGGGACACATAGGGAACTAGGACACACAGGGAACTAGGACACACAGGGAACTGGGTACACGGGGAGCTGGGACACACAGGGAACTGGGACACAGGGAACTAGGACACACAGGGAACTGGGACATAGGGAGTTGGGACACAGGGACCTGGGACACAGGGAAATGGGACACAGGGAAATGGGACACACAGGGAGCTGGGGCACAGGGAACTTGGACACGGAACTGGGACCCACAGGGAGCTGGGACACAGGGAACTGGGACACAGGGAGCTGGGACACACAGGGAACTGGGACACAGAGGGAGCTGGGGGACAGGGAACTTGGACACAGGGAACTGGGACAGACAGGGAACTGGGACACAGGGAACTGGGAGACAGGGAGCAGGGACACACAGGGAACTGGGACACAGGGAACTGGGACATAGGGAGCTGGGACACACAGGGACCTGGGACACAGGGAACTGGGACACACAGGGAGTTGGGACACACAGGGAACTTGGACACAGTGAGCTGGGACACAGGGAGCTGGGGCACAGGGAACCTGGACACAGGGAGTTGGGACACAGGGAGCTGGGACACACAGGGAGCTGGGACACAGGTAACTGGGACACACAGGGAACTGGGACACACAGGGAACTGGGACACAGGGAGCTGGGACACAGGGAATTGGGACACACAGGGAGCTGGGACACACAGGGAACTGGGACACACAGGGAACTGGGACACACAGGGAACTGGGACACAGGGAGCTGGGACACACAGGGAGTTGGGACACACAGGGAGCTGTGACACACAGGGAGCTGGGAAACACAGGGAGTTGGGACACAGGGAGCTGGGACACACAGGGAGCTGGGACACACAGGGAACTGGGACACACAGGGAACTGGGACACACAGGGAACTGGGACACAGGGAGCTGGGACACAGGGAGTTGGGACACACAGGGAAATGGGACACACAGGGAACTGGGACACAGGGAGCTGGAACACAGGGAGCTGGGACACACGGGGAACTGGGACACACAGGGAACTGGGACACACAGGGAACTGGGACACAGGGAGATGGGACACACAGGGAGCTGGGACACAGGGAGCTGGGACACACAGGGAACTGGGACACACAGGGAGCTGGGACACACAGGGAGCTGGGACACACAGGGAGCTGGGACACAGGGAGTTGGGACACACAGGGAACTGGGACACACAGGGAGCTGGGACACAGCGGGTTGGGACACACAGGGAGATGGGACACACAGGGAGTTGGGACACAGGGAGTTGGGACACACAGGGAGCTGGGACACACAGGGAGTTGGGACACAGGAAGTTGGGACACACAGGGAGCTGGGACACACAGGGAACTGGGACACACAGGGAACTGGGACACACAGGGAGCTGGGACACAGGGAGCTGGGACACAGGGAACTGGGACACAGGGAACTGCGACACAGGGAACTGCGACACAGGGAGCTGGGACACAGGGAACTGGGACACAGGGAACTGGGACACAGGGAGCTGGGACACAGGGAGCTGGGACACATAGGGAACTAGGACACACAGGGAACTAGGACACACAGGGAACTGGGTACACGGGGAGCTGGGACACACAGGGAACTGGGACACAGGGAACTAGGACACACAGGGAACTGGGACATAGGGAGTTGGGACACAGGGACCTGGGACACAGGGAAATGGGACACAGGGAAATGGGACACACAGGGAGCTGGGGCACAGGGAACTTGGACACGGAACTGGGACCCACAGGGAGCTGGGACACAGGGAACTGGGACACAGGGAGCTGGGACACACAGGGAACTGGGACACAGAGGGAGCTGGGGGACAGGGAACTTGGACACAGGGAACTGGGACAGACAGGGAACTGGGACACAGGGAACTGGGAGACAGGGAGCAGGGACACACAGGGAACTGGGACACAGGGAACTGGGACATAGGGAGCTGGGACACACAGGGACCTGGGACACAGGGAACTGGGACACACAGGGAGTTGGGACACACAGGGAACTTGGACACAGTGAGCTGGGACACAGGGAGCTGGGGCACAGGGAACCTGGACACAGGGAGTTGGGACACAGGGAGCTGGGACACACAGGGAGCTGGGGCACACAGGGAACTTGGACACAGTGAGCTGGGACACAGGGAGCTGGGACACATAGGGAGCTGGGACACACAGGGAGCTGGTACACAGGGAACTGGGACACAGGGAGCTGGGGCACAGGGAACTGGGACACACAGGGAGCTGGGACCACAGGGAACTGGGACACACAGGGAGCTGGAAACTGGGAGTTGGGACACAGGGAACTGGGACACAGGGAACTGGGACACAGGGAGCTGGGACACAGGGAGCTGGGACACAGGGAACTGGGACACAGGTAACGGGGACACACAGGGAGCTGGGACACAGGGAGCTGGGACACACAGGGAGCTGAGACACAGGGAACTGGGACACACAGGGACCTCGGACACAGGGAGTTGGGACACAGGGAGCTGGGACACGGGGAGCTGGGACACACAGGCAGTTGGGACACACAGGGAGCTGGGACACACAGGGAGCTGGGACACACAGGGAACTGGGACACAGGGAGCTGGGACACACAGGGAGCTGGGACACACAGGGAGCTGGGACACACAGGGAGCTGGGACACACAGGGAACTGGGACACAGGGAGCTGGGACACACAGGGAGCTGGGACACACAGGGAGCTGGGACACACAGGGAACTGGGACATAGGGAGCTGGGACACACACGGAGCTGGGACACAGGGAACTTGGACACAGGGAACTGGGACAGACAGGGAACTGGGACACAGGGAACTGGGACACAGGGAGCTGGGACACACAGGGAACTGGGACACACAGGGACCTGGGACACAGGGAACTGGGACACAGGGAGCTGGGAAACACAGGGACTGGGACACAGGGAGTTGGGACACAGGGAGCTGAGACACACAGGGAGCTGGGACAGAGGGAACTGGGACACTGGGAACTGGGACACAGGGAGCTGGGACACAGGGAGCTGGGACACAGGGAACTGGGACACACAGGGAGCTGGGACACAGGGAACTGGGACACAGGGAACTGGGACTCAGGGAGCTGGGACACAGGGAGCTGGGACACACAGGGAGCTGGGATACAGGAAACTGGGACACAGGGAGCTGTTACACAGGGAACTGGGACACACAGGGAGCTGGGACACAGGGAACTGGGACACACAGGGAACTGGGACACAGAGAGCTGGGACACAGGGAACTGGGACACACAGGGAGCTTGGACACACAGGGAGCTGGGAAACACAGGGAGCTGGGACACACAGGGAGCTGGGACAAACAGGGAGCTGGGACACACAGGGAGCTGGGACACAGGGAGCTGGGACACAGAGAGCTGGGACACAGAGAGCTGGGACACACAGGGAACTGGGACACGCAGGGAGCTGGGACACACACGGAACTGGGACACACAGGGAACTGGGACACACAGGGAACTGGGACACAGGGAGCTGGGACACAGGGAATTGGGACAGACAGGGAGCTGGGACACACAGGTAGCTGGGACACACAGGGAGCTGGGACACACAGGGAGCTGGGACACACAGGGAGCTGGGACACACAGGGAGCTGGGACACAGGGAGCTGGGGCACACAGGCAGCTGGGGCACACAGGGAGCTGTGACACAGGGAACTGGGACACACAGGCAGCTGGGACACAGGGAACTGGGACACACAGGGTACTGGGACGCACAGGGAGATGGGGCACAGGGAGCTGGGACACAGGGAGCTGGGAGACACAGGGAGCTGGGACACAGGGAACTGGGACACACAGGGAGCTGGGAGACACAGGGAGCTGGGACACAGGGAACTGGGACACACAGGGAGCGGGGACACAGGGAACTGGGACACACAGGGAACTGGGACACAGGGAACTGGGACACAGGGTGCTGGGACACAGGGAGCTGGGACACAGGGAGCTGGGACACAGGGAACTGGGACACACAGGGAACTGGGACACAGGGAACTGGGACACACCGGGAACTGGGACACAGGGAGCTGGGACACAGGGAGCTAGGACACAGGGAGCTGGGACACACAGGGAGCTGGGACACACAGGCAGCTGGGACACAGGGAACTGGGACACACAGGGAGCTGAGACACAGGGAGCTGGGACACACAGGGAACTGGGACACACAGGGAGCGGGGACACAGGGAACTGGGACGCACAGGGAGCTGGGACACACAGGTAACTGGGACACACAGGGAACTGGGACACACAGGGAACTGGGACACAGGGAACTGGGACACACCGGGAACTGGGACACAGGGAGCTGGGACACAGGGAGCTAGGACACAGGGAGCTGGGACACACAGGGAGCTGGGACACACAGGGAGCTGGGACACAGGGAACTTGGACACACAGGGAGCTGCGACACACAGGGAACTGGTACACACAGGGAGCTGGGACACAGGGAGCTGGGGCACAGGGAGCTGGGACACACAGGGAACTGGGGCACAGGGAGCTGGGACACAGGGAACTGGGACACAGGGAACTGGGACACAGGGAACTGGGACAAACAGGGAGCTGGGACACACAGGGAGCTGGGACACACAGGGAACTGGGATACAGGGAACTGGGACACACAGGGAGCTGGGACACACAGGGAACTGGGATACAGAGAACTGGGACACACCAGGAGCTAAGACACAGGGAGCTGGGACACAGAGAGCTGGGACACACAAGGAGCTGGGACACACACGGAGCTGGGACACACAAGGAGCTGGGACACAGGGAGCTGGGACACAGGGAGCTGGGACACAGGGAACTGGGACACAGAGGGAGCTGGGACACAGGGAACTGGGACACAGGGAACTGGGACATACAGGGAACTGGGACACACAGGGAGCTGGGACACACAGGGAACTGGGACACACTGGGAGCTGGGACACACAGGGAGCTGGGACACACAGGGAGCTGGGACACAGGGAGCTGGGGCACAGGGAACTGGGACACACAGGGAGCTGGGACACAGGGAACTGGGACACACAGGGAACTGGGACACAGGGAACTGGGACACAGGGAGATGGGACACACAAGGTGCTGGGACACAAAAGGAGCTGGGACACAGGGAGCTGGGACACAGGGAACTGGGACACACAGGGAGCTGGGACACACAGGGAACTGAGACACAGGGAACTTGGGCACAGGGAGCTGTGACACAGGGAACTGGGACACAGGGAACTGGGACACAGGGATCTGGGACACACAGGGAGCTGGGACACACAGGGAGCTGGGACACACATGGAACTGGGATACAGGGAACTGGGACACACAGGGAGCTGGGACACACAGAGAACTGGGATACAGGGAACTGGGACACACCAGGAGCTGAGACACAGGGAGCTGGGACACAGTGAGCTGGGACACACAAGGTGCTGGGACACAAAAGGAGCTGGGACACAGGGAGCTGGGACACAGGGAACTGGGACACACAGGGAGCTGGGACACAGGGAACTGGGACACAGGGAACTGGGACTCAGGGAGCTGGGACACAGGGAGCTGGGACACACAGGGAGCTGGGATACAGGAAACTGGGAAACAGGGAGCTGTTACACAGGGAACTGGGACACACAGGGAGCTGGGACACAGGGAACTGGGACACACAGGGAACTGGGACACAGAGAGCTGGGACACAGGGAACTGGGACACACAGGGAGCTTGGACACACAGGGAGCTGGGAAACACAGGGAGCTGGGAAACACAGGGAGCTGGGACACACAGGGAGCTGGGACACAGGGAGCTGGGACACAGAGAGCTGGGACACAGAGAGCTGGGACACACAGAGAACTGGGACACGCAGGGAGCTGGGACACAGGTAACTGGGACACACAGGGAACTGGGACACACAGGGAACTGGGACACAGGGAGCTGGGACACAGGGAATTGGGACACACAGGGAGCTGGGACACACAGGGAACTGGGACACACAGGGAACTGGGACACACAGGGAACTGGGACACAGGGAGCTGGGACACACAGGGAGTTGGGACACACAGGGAGCTGTGACACACAGGGAGCTGGGAAACACAGGGAGTTGGGACACAGGGAGCTGGGACACACAGGGAGCTGGGACACACAGGGAACTGGGACACACAGGGAACTGGGACACAGGGAGCTGGGACACAGGGAGTTGGGACACACAGGGAAATGGGACACACAGGGAACTGGGACACAGGGAGCTGGAACACAGGGAGCTGGGACACACGGGGAACTGGGACACACAGGGAACTGGGACACACAGGGAACTGGGACACAGGGAGATGGGACACACAGGGAGCTGGGACACAGGGAGCTGGGACACACAGGGAACTGGGACACACAGGGAGCTGGGACACACAGGGAGCTGGGACACACAGGGAGCTGGGACACAGGGAGTTGGGACACACAGGGAACTGGGACACACAGGGAGCTGGGACACAGCGGGTTGGGACACACAGGGAGATGGGACACACAGGGAGTTGGGACACAGGGAGTTGGGACACACAGGGAGCTGGGACACACAGGGAGTTGGGACACAGGAAGTTGGGACACACAGGGAGCTGGGACACACAGGGAACTGGGACACACAGGGAGCTGGGACACAGGGAGCTGGGACACAGGGAACTGGGACACAGGGAACTGCGACACAGGGAACTGCGACACAGGGAGCTGGGACACAGTGAACTGGGACACAGGGAACTGGGACACAGGGAGCTGGGACACAGGGAGCTGGGACACATAGGGAACTAGGACACACAGGGAACTAGGACACACAGGGAACTGGGTACACAGGGAGCTGGGACACACAGGGAACTGGGACACAGGGAACTAGGACACACAGGGAACTGGGACAGAGGGAGTTGGGACACAGGGACCTGGGACACAGGGAAATGGGACACAGGGAAATGGGACACACAGGGAGCTGGGGCACAGGGAACTTGGACACGGAACTGGGACCCACAGGGAGCTGGGACACAGGGAACTGGGACACAGGGAGCTGGGACACACAGGGAACTGGGACACAGAGGGAGCTGGGACACACAGGGAACTTGGACACAGTGAGCTGGGACACAGGGAGCTGGGGCACAGGGAACTGGGACACAGAGGGAGCTGGGGGACAGGGAACTTGGACACAGGGAACTGGGACAGACAGGGAACTGGGACACAGGGAACTGGGAGACAGGGAGCAGGGACACACAGGGAACTGGGACACAGGGAACTGGGACATAGGGAGCTGGGACACACAGGGACCTGGGACACAGGGAACTGGGACACACAGGGAGTTGGGACACACAGGGAACTTGGACACAGTGAGCTGGGACACAGGGAGCTGGGGCACAGGGAACCTGGACACAGGGAGTTGGGACACAGGGAGCTGGGACACACAGGGAGCTGGGGCACACAGGGAACTTGGACACAGTGAGCTGGGACACAGGGAGCTGGGACACATAGGGAGCTGGGACACACAGGGAGCTGGTACACAGGGAACTGGGACACAGGGAGCTGGGGCACAGGGAACTGGGACACACAGGGAGCTGGGACACAGGGAACTGGGACACACAGGGAGCTGGAAACTGGGAGTTGGGACACAGGGAACTGGGACACAGGGAACTGGGACACAGGGAGCTGGGACACAGGGAGCTGGGACACAGGGAACTGGGACACAGGTAACGGGGACACACAGGGAGCTGGGACACAGGGAGCTGGGACACACAGGGAGCTGGGACACACAGGGAACTGGGACACACAGGGAGCTGGGACACAGGGAGCTGGGACACAGGGAACTGGGACACAGGGAACTGCGACACAGGGAACTGCGACACAGGGAGCTGGGACACAGTGAACTGGGACACAGGGAACTGGGACACAGGGAGCTGGGACACAGGGAGCTGGGACACATAGGGAACTAGGACACACAGGGAACTAGGACACACAGGGAACTGGGTACACAGGGAGCTGGGACACACAGGGAACTGGGACACAGGGAACTAGGACACACAGGGAACTGGGACAGAGGGAGTTGGGACACAGGGACCTGGGACACAGGGAAATGGGACACAGGGAAATGGGACACACAGGGAGCTGGGGCACAGGGAACTTGGACACGGAACTGGGACCCACAGGGAGCTGGGACACAGGGAACTGGGACACAGGGAGCTGGGACACACAGGGAACTGGGACACAGAGGGAGCTGGGGGACAGGGAACTTGGACACAGGGAACTGGGACAGACAGGGAACTGGGACACAGGGAACTGGGAGACAGGGAGCAGGGACACACAGGGAACTGGGACACAGGGAACTGGGACATAGGGAGCTGGGACACACAGGGACCTGGGACACAGGGAACTGGGACACACAGGGAGCTGGGACACACAGGGAACTTGGACACAGTGAGCTGGGACACAGGGAGCTGGGGCACAGGGAACTGGGACACAGAGGGAGCTGGGGGACAGGGAACTTGGACACAGGGAACTGGGACAGACAGGGAACTGGGACACAGGGAACTGGGAGACAGGGAGCAGGGACACACAGGGAACTGGGACACAGGGAACTGGGACATAGGGAGCTGGGACACACAGGGACCTGGGACACAGGGAACTGGGACACACAGGGAGTTGGGACACACAGGGAACTTGGACACAGTGAGCTGGGACACAGGGAGCTGGGGCACAGGGAACCTGGACACAGGGAGTTGGGACACAGGGAGCTGGGACACACAGGGAGCTGGGGCACACAGGGAACTTGGACACAGTGAGCTGGGACACAGGGAGCTGGGACACATAGGGAGCTGGGACACACAGGGAGCTGGTACACAGGGAACTGGGACACAGGGAGCTGGGGCACAGGGAACTGGGACACACAGGGAGCTGGGACACAGGGAACTGGGACACACAGGGAGCTGGAAACTGGGAGTTGGGACACAGGGAACTGGGACACAGGGAACTGGGACACAGGGAGCTGGGACACAGGGAGCTGGGACACAGGGAGCTGGGACACAGGGAACTGGGACACAGGTAACGGGGACACACAGGGAGCTGGGACACAGGGAGCTGGGACACACAGGGAGCTGAGACACAGGGAACTGGGACACACAGGGACCTCGGACATAGGGAGTTGGGACACAGGGAGCTGGGACACGGGAAGCTGGGACACACAGGCAGTTGGGACACACAGGGAGCTGGGACACACAGGGAGCTGGGACACACAGGGAACTGGGACACAGGGAGCTGGGACACACAGGGAGCTGGGACACACAGGGAGCTGGGACACACAGGGAGCTGGGACACACAGGGAACTGGGACACAGGGAGCTGGGACACACAGGGAGCTGGGACACACAGGGAGCTGGGACACACAGGGAACTGGGACATAGGGAGCTGGGACACACACGGAGCTGGGACACAGGGAACTTGGACACAGGGAACTGGGACAGACAGGGAACTGGGACACAGGGAACTGGGACACAGGGAGCTGGGACACACAGGGAACTGGGACACACAGGGACCTGGGACACAGGGAACTGGGACACAGGGAGCTGGGAAACACAGGGACTGGGACACAGGGAGTTGGGACACAGGGAGCTGGGACACACAGGGAGCTGGGACAGAGGGAACTGGGACACTGGGAACTGGGACACAGGGAGCTGGGACACAGGGAGCTGGGACACAGGGAACTGGGACACACAGGGAGCTGGGACACAGGGAACTGGGACACAGGGAACTGGGACTCAGGGAGCTGGGACACAGGGAGCTGGGACACACAGGGAGCTGGGATACAGGAAACTGGGACACAGGGAGCTGTTACACAGGGAACTGGGACACACAGGGAGCTGGGACACAGGGAACTGGGACACACAGGGAACTGGGACACAGAGAGCTGGGACACAGGGAACTGGGACACACAGGGAGCTTGGACACACAGGGAGCTGGGAAACACAGGGAGCTGGGACACACAGGGAGCTGGGACAAACAGGGAGCTGGGACACACAGGGAGCTGGGACACAGGGAGCTGGGACACAGAGAGCTGGGACACAGAGAGCTGGGACACACAGGGAACTGGGACACGCAGGGAGCTGGGACACACACGGAACTGGGACACACAGGGAACTGGGACACACAGGGAACTGGGACACAGGGAGCTGGGACACAGGGAATTGGGACAGACAGGGAGCTGGGACACACAGGTAGCTGGGACACACAGGGAGCTGGGACACACAGGGAGCTGGGACACACAGGGAGCTGGGACACAGGGAGCTGGGGCACACAGGCAGCTGGGACACAGGGAACTGGGACACACAGGGTACTTGGACGCACAGGGAGATTGGGCACAGGGAGCTGGGACACAGGGAGCTGGGAGACACAGGGAGCTGGGACACAGGGAACTGGGACACACAGGGAGCTGGGAGACACAGGGAGCTGGGACACAGGGAACTGGGACACACAGGGAGCGGGGACACAGGGAACTGGGACACACAGGGAACTGGGACACAGGGAACTGGGACACAGGGCGCTGGGACACAGGGAGCTGGGACACAGGGAGCTGGGACACAGGGAACTGGGACACACAGGGAACTGGGACACACAGGGAGCTGGGACACACAGGGAACTGGGACACACCGGGAACTGGGACACAGGGAGCTGGGACACAGGGAGCTAGGACACAGGGAGCTGGGACACACAGGGAGCTGGGACACACAGGCAGCTGGGACACAGGGAACTGGGACACACAGGGAGCTGAGACACAGGGAGCTGGGACACACAGGGAACTGGGACACACAGGGAGCGGGGACACAGGGAACTGGGACGCACAGGGAGCTGGGACACACAGGTAACTGGGACACACAGGGAACTGGGACACACAGGGAACTGGGACACAGGGAACTGGGACACACCGGGAACTGGGACACAGGGAGCTGGGACACAGGGAGCTAGGACACAGGGAGCTGGGACACACAGGGAGCTGGGACACACAGGGAGCTGGGACACAGGGAACTTGGACACACAGGGAGCTGCGACACACAGGGAACTGGTACACACAGGGAGCTGGGACACAGGGAGCTGGGGCACAGGGAGCTGGGACACACAGGGAACTGGGGCACAGGGAGCTGGGACACAGGGAACTGGGACACAGGGAACTGGGACACAGGGAACTGGGACAAACAGGGAGCTGGGACACACAGGGAGCTGGGACACACAGGGAACTGGGATACAGGGAACTGGGACACACAGGGAGCTGGGACACACAGGGAACTGGGATACAGAGAACTGGGACACACCAGGAGCTAAGACACAGGGAGCTGGGACACAGAGAGCTGGGACACACAAGGAGCTGGGACACACACGGAGCTGGGACACACAAGGAGCTGGGACACAGGGAGCTGGGACACACAGGGAGCTGGGACACAGGGAGCTGGGGCACAGGGAGCTGGGACACACAGGGAACTGGGGCACAGGGAGCTGGGACACAGGGAACTGGGACACAGGGAACTGGGACACAGGGAACTGGGACAAACAGGGAGCTGGGACACACAGGGAGCTGGGACACACAGGGAACTGGGATACAGGGAACTGGGACACACAGGGAGCTGGGACACACAGGGAACTGGGATACAGAGAACTGGGACACACCAGGAGCTAAGACACAGGGAGCTGGGACACAGAGAGCTGGGACACACAAGGAGCTGGGACACACACGGAGCTGGGACACACAAGGAGCTGGGACACAGGGAGCTGGGACACAGGGAGCTGGGACACAGGGAACTGGGACACAGAGGGAGCTGGGACACAGGGAACTGGGACACAGGGAACTGGGACATACAGGGAACTGGGACATACAGGGAACTGGGACACACAGGGAGCTGGGACACACAGGGAACTGGGACACACTGGGAGCTGGGACACACAGGGAGCTGGGACACACAGGGAGCTGGGACACAGGGAGCTGGGGCACAGGGAACTGGGACACACAGGGAGCTGGGACACAGGGAACTGGGACACACAGGGAACTGGGACACAGGGAACTGGGACACAGGGAGATGGGACACACAAGGTGCTGGGACACAAAAGGAGCTGGGACACAGGGAGCTGGGACACAGGGAACTGGGACACACAGGGAGCTGGGACACACAGGGAACTGAGACACAGGGAACTTGGGCACAGGGAGCTGTGACACAGGGAACTGGGACACAGGGAACTGGGACACAGGGATCTGGGACACACAGGGAGCTGGGACACACAGGGAGCTGGGACACACATGGAACTGGGATACAGGGAACTGGGACACACAGGGAGCTGGGACACACAGAGAACTGGGATACAGGGAACTGGGACACACCAGGAGCTGAGACACAGGGAGCTGGGACACAGTGAGCTGGGACACACAAGGTGCTGGGACACAAAAGGAGCTGGGACACAGGGAGCTGGGACACAGGGAACTGGGACACACAGGGAGCTGGGACACAGGGAACTGGGACACAGGGAACTGGGACTCAGGGAGCTGGGACACAGGGAGCTGGGACACACAGGGAGCTGGGATACAGGAAACTGGGAAACAGGGAGCTGTTACACAGGGAACTGGGACACACAGGGAGCTGGGACACAGGGAACTGGGACACACAGGGAACTGGGACACAGAGAGCTGGGACACAGGGAACTGGGACACACAGGGAGCTTGGACACACAGGGAGCTGGGAAACACAGGGAGCTGGGAAACACAGGGAGCTGGGACACACAGGGAGCTGGGACACAGGGAGCTGGGACACAGAGAGCTGGGACACAGAGAGCTGGGACACACAGGGAACTGGGACACGCAGGGAGCTGGGACACAGGTAACTGGGACACACAGGGAACTGGGACACACAGGGAACTGGGACACAGGGAGCTGGGACACAGGGAATTGGGACACACAGGGAGCTGGGACACACAGGGAACTGGGACACACAGGGAACTGGGACACACAGGGAACTGGGACACAGGGAGCTGGGACACACAGGGAGTTGGGACACACAGGGAGCTGTGACACACAGGGAGCTGGGAAACGCAGGGAGTTGGGACACAGGGAGCTGGGACACACAGGGAGCTGGGACACACAGGGAACTGGGACACACAGGGAACTGGGACACAGGGAGCTGGGACACAGGGAGTTGGGACACACAGGGAAATGGGACACACAGGGAACTGGGACACAGGGAGCTGGAACACAGGGAGCTGGGACACACGGGGAACTGGGACACACAGGGAACTGGGACACACAGGGAACTGGGACACAGGGAGATGGGACACACAGGGAGCTGGGACACAGGGAGCTGGGACACACAGGGAACTGGGACACACAGGGAGCTGGGACACACAGGGAGCTGGGACACACAGGGAGCTGGGACACAGGGAGTTGGGACACACAGGGAACTGGGACACACAGGGAGCTGGGACACAGCGGGTTGGGACACACAGGGAGATGGGACACACAGGGAGTTGGGACACAGGGAGTTGGGACACACAGGGAGCTGGGACACACAGGGAGTTGGGACACAGGAAGTTGGGACACACAGGGAGCTGGGACACACAGGGAACTGGGACACACAGGGAGCTGGGACACAGGGAGCTGGGACACAGGGAACTGGGACACAGGGAACTGCGACACAGGGAACTGCGACACAGGGAGCTGGGACACAGTGAACTGGGACACAGGGAGCTGGGACACAGGGAGCTGGGACACACAGGGAACTGGGACACAGGGAACTAGGACACACAGGGAACTGGGACAGAGGGAGTTGGGACACAGGGACCTGGGACACAGGGAAATGGGACACAGGGAAATGGGACACACAGGGAGCTGGGGCACAGGGAACTTGGACACGGAACTGGGACCCACAGGGAGCTGGGACACAGGGAACTGGGACACAGGGAGCTGGGACACACAGGGAACTGGGACACAGAGGGAGCTGGGGGACAGGGAACTTGGACACAGGGAACTGGGACAGACAGGGAACTGGGACACAGGGAACTGGGAGACAGGGAGCAGGGACACACAGGGAACTGGGACACAGGGAACTGGGACATAGGGAGCTGGGACACACAGGGACCTGGGACACAGGGAACTGGGACACACAGGGAGCTGGGACACACAGGGAACTTGGACACAGTGAGCTGGGACACAGGGAGCTGGGGCACAGGGAACCTGGACACAGGGAGTTGGGACACAGGGAGCTGGGACACACAGGGAGCTGGGGCACACAGGGAACTTGGACACAGTGAGCTGGGACACAGGGAGCTGGGACACATAGGGAGCTGGGACACACAGGGAGCTGGGACACAGGGAACTGGGACACAGGGAGCTGGGGCACAGGGAACTGGGACACACAGGGAGCTGGGACACAGGGAACTGGGACACACAGGGAGCTGGCACACAGGGAGCTGGAAACTGGGAGTTGGGACACAGGGAACTGGGACACAGGGAACTGGGACACAGGGAGCTGGGACACAGGGAGCTGGGACACAGGGAACTGGGACACAGGTAACTGGGACACACAGGGAGCTGGGACACAGGGAGTTGGGACACACAGGGAACTGGGACACACAGGGAGCTGGGACACAGCGGGTTGGGACACACAGGGAGATGGGACACACAGGGAGTTGGGACACAGGGAGTTGGGACACACAGGGAGCTGGGACACACAGGGAGTTGGGACACAGGAAGTTGGGACACACAGGGAGCTGGGACACACAGGGAACTGGGACACACAGGGAGCTGGGACACAGGGAGCTGGGACACAGGGAACTGGGACACAGGGAACTGCGACACAGGGAACTGCGACACAGGGAGCTGGGACACAGTGAACTGGGACACAGGGAACTGGGACACAGGGAGCTGGGACACAGGGAGCTGGGACACATAGGGAACTAGGACACACAGGGAACTAGGACACACAGGGAACTGGGTACACAGGGAGCTGGGACACACAGGGAACTGGGACACAGGGAACTAGGACACACAGGGAACTGGGACAGAGGGAGTTGGGACACAGGGACCTGGGACACAGGGAAATGGGACACAGGGAAATGGGACACACAGGGAGCTGGGGCACAGGGAACTTGGACACGGAACTGGGACCCACAGGGAGCTGGGACACAGGGAACTGGGACACAGGGAGCTGGGACACACAGGGAACTGGGACACAGAGGGAGCTGGGGGACAGGGAACTTGGACACAGGGAACTGGGACAGACAGGGAACTGGGACACAGGGAACTGGGAGACAGGGAGCAGGGACACACAGGGAACTGGGACACAGGGAACTGGGACATAGGGAGCTGGGACACACAGGGACCTGGGACACAGGGAACTGGGACACACAGGGAGCTGGGACACACAGGGAACTTGGACACAGTGAGCTGGGACACAGGGAGCTGGGGCACAGGGAGCTGGGGCAAAGGGAACCTGGACACAGGGAGTTGGGACACAGGGAGCTGGGACACACAGGGAGCTGGGGCACACAGGGAACTTGGACACAGTGAGCTGGGACACAGGGAGCTGGGACACATAGGGAGCTGGGACACACAGGGAGCTGGGACACAGGGAACTGGGACACAGGGAGCTGGGGCACAGGGAACTGGGACACACAGGGAGCTGGGACACAGGGAACTGGGACACACAGGGAGCTGGCACACAGGGAGCTGGAAACTGGGAGTTGGGACACAGGGAACTGGGACACAGGGAACTGGGACACAGGGAGCTGGGACACAGGGAGCTGGGACACAGGGAACTGGGACACAGGTAACTGGGACACACAGGGAGCTGGGACACAGGGAGCTGGGACACACAGGGAGCTGCGACACAGGGAACTGGGACACACAGGGACCTCGGACACAGGGAGTTGGGACACAGGGAGCTGGGACACGGGGAGCTGGGACACACAGGGAGCTGGGACACACAGGGAGCTGGGACACACAGGGAACTGGGACACAGGGAGCTGGGACACACAGGGAGCTGGGACACACAGGGAGCTGGGACACACAGGGAGCTGGGACACACAGGGAACTGGGACACAGGGAGCTGGGACACACAGGGAGCTGGGACACACAGGGAGCTGGGACACACAGGGAACTGGGACATAGGGAGCTGGGACACACAGGGAGCTGGGACACAGGGAACTTGGACACAGGGAACTGGGACAGACAGGGAACTGGGACACAGGGAACTGGGACACAGGGAGCTGGGACACACAGGGAACTGGGACACAGGGAACTGGGACACACAGGGACCTGGGACACAGGGAACTGGGACACAGGGAGCTTGGAAACACAGGGACTGGGACACAGGGAGTTGGGACACAGGGAGCTGGGACACACAGTGAGCTGGGACAGAGGGAACTGGGACACTGGGAACTGGGACACAGGGAGCTGGGACACAGGGAGCTGGGACACAGGGAACTGGGACACACAGGGAGCTGGGACACAGGGAACTGGGACACAGGGAACTGGGACTCAGGGAGCTGGGACACAGGGAGCTGGGACACACAGGGAGCTGGGATACAGGAAACTGGGACACAGGGAGCTGTTACACAGGGAACTGGGACACACAGGGAGCTGGAACACACAGGGAACTGGGACACAGAGAGCTGGGACACAGGGAACTGGGACACACAGGGAGCTTGGACACACAGGGAGCTGGGAAACACAGGGAGCTGGGACACACAGGGAGCTGGGACACACAGGGAGCTGGGACACACAGGGAGCTGGGACACAGGGAGCTGGGACACAGGGAGCTGGGACACAGAGAGCTGGGACACAGAGAGCTGGGACACACAGGGAACTGGGACACGCAGGGAGCTGGGACACACACGGAACTGGGACACACAGGGAACTGGGACACACAGGGAACTGGGACACAGGGAGCTGGGACACAGGGAATTGGGACACACAGGGAGCTGGGACACACAGGTAGCTGGGACACAGAGGGAGCTGGGACACACAGGGAGCTGGGACACACAGGGAGCTGGGACACAGGGAGCTGGGGCACACAGGCAGCTGGGGCACACAGGGAGCTGTGACACAGGGAACTGGGACACACAGACAGCTGCGACACAGGGAACTGGGACACACAGGGTACCGGGACACACAGGGAGATGGGGCACAGGGAGCTGGGACACAGGGAGCTGGGAGACACAGGGAGCTGGGACACAGGGAACTGGGACACACAGGGAGCTGGGAGACACAGGGAGCTGGGACACAGGGAACTGGGACACACAGGGAGCGGGCACACAGGGAACTGGGACACACAGGGAGCTGGGACACAGGGAACTGGGACACAGGGAACTGGGACACAGGGAGCTGGGACACAGGGAGCTGGGACACAGGGAGCTGGGACACAGGGAACTGGGACACACAGGGAACTGGGACACAGGGAACTGGGACACACCGGGAACTGGGACACAGGGAGCTGGGACACAGGGAGCTAGGACACAGGGAGCTGGGACACACAGGGAGCTGGGACACACAGGGAGCTGGGACACACAGGGAGCTGGGACACAGGGAACTGGGACACACAGGGAGCTGCGACACACAGGGAACTGGTACACACAGGGAGCTGGGACACAGGGAGCTGGGGCACAGGGAGCTGGGACACACAGGGAACTGGGGCACAGGGAGCTGGGACACAGGGAACTGGGACACAGGTAACTGGGACACAGGGAACTGGGACAAACAGGGAGCTGGGACACACAGGGAGCTGGGACACACAGGGAACTGGGATACAGGGAACTGGGACACACAGGGAGCTGGGACACACAGGGAACTGGGATACAGAGAGCTGGGACACACAAGGAGCTGGGACACACACGGAGCTGGGACACACAAGGAGCTGGGACACAGGGAGCTGGGACACAGGGAGCTGGGACACAGGGAACTGGGACACAGTGGGAGCTGGGACACAGGGAACTGGGACACAGGGAACTGGGACATACAGGGAACTGGGACATACAGGGAACTGGGACACACAGGGAGCTGGGACACACAGGGAACTGGGACACACAGGGAACTGGGACACACAGGGAGCTGGGACACACAGGGAGCTGGGACACAGGGAGCTGGGGCACAGGGAACTGGGACACACAGGGAGCTGGGACACAGGGAACTGGGACACACAGGGAACTGGGACACACAAGGAGTTGGGACACAGGGAGCTGGGACTCACAGGGAGCTGGGACACAGGGAGCTGGGGCACAGTGAACTGGGACACACAGGGAACTGGGACACACCAGGAGCTAAGACACAGGGAGCTGGGACACACAAGGAGCTGAGACACACACGGAGCTGGGACACAGGGAGCTGGGACACACAAGGAGCTGAGACACACACGGAGCTGGGACACACAAGGAGCTGGGACACAGGGAGCTGGGACACAGGGAGCTGGGACACAGGGAACTGAGACACAGAGGGAGCTGGGACACAGGGAGCTGGGACACAGGGAGCTGGGACACAGGGAGCTGGGGCACAGGGAACTGGGACACACAGGGAGCGGGGAGACAGGGAACTGGGACACACAGGGAGCTGGGACACAGGGAGCTGGGACACAGGGAACTGGGACACACAGGGAGCTGGGACACAGGGAACTGGGACACAGGGAACTGGGACACACAGGGAGCTGGGACACACAGGGAGCTGGGACACACAGGGAACTGGGACACACAGGGAGCTGGGACACAGGGAGCTGGGACACAGGGAGCTGGGACACACAGGGAGCTGGGACACACAGGGAGCTGGGACACAGGGAACTGGGACACAGGGAGCTGGGGCACAGGGAACTGGGACACACAGGGAGCTGGGACACAGGGAACTGGGACACACAGGGAACTGGGACACAGGGAACTGGGACACAGGGAGCTGGGACACAGGGAGCTGGGACACAGGGAACTGGGACACAGGTAACTGGGACACACAGGGAGCTGGGACACAGGGAGCTGGGACACACAGGGAGCTGGGACACAGGGAACTGGGACACACAGGGACCTCGGACACAGGGAGTTGGGACACAGGGAGCTGGGACACGGGGAGCTGGGACACACAGGGAGCTGGGACACACAGGGAGCTGGGACACACAGGGAACTGGGACACAGGGAGCTGGGACACACAGGGAGCTGGGACACACAGGGAGCTGGGACACACAGGGAACTGGGACACAGGGAGCTGGGACACACAGGGAGCTGGGACACACAGGGAGCTGGGACACACAGGGAACTGGGACATAGGGAGCTGGGACACACAGGGAGCTGGGACACAGGGAACTTGGACACAGGGAACTGGGACAGACAGGGAACTGGGACACAGGGAACTGGGACACAGGGAGCTGGGACACACAGGGAACTGGGACACAGGGAACTGGGACACACAGGGACCTGGGACACAGGGAACTGGGACACAGGGAGCTTGGAAACACAGGGACTGGGACACAGGGAGTTGGGACACAGGGAGCTGGGACACACAGGGAGCTGGGACAGAGGGAACTGGGACACTGGGAACTGGGACACAGGGAGCTGGGACACAGGGAGCTGGGACACAGGGAACTGGGACACACAGGGAGCTGGGACACAGGGAACTGGGACACAGGGAACTGGGACTCAGGGAGCTGGGACACAGGGAGCTGGGACACACAGGGAGCTGGGATACAGGAAACTGGGACACAGGGAGCTGTTACACAGGGAACTGGGACACACAGGGAGCTGGAACACACAGGGAACTGGGACACAGAGAGCTGGGACACAGGGAACTGGGACACACAGGGAGCTTGGACACACAGGGAGCTGGGAAACACAGGGAGCTGGGACACACAGGGAGCTGGGACACACAGGGAGCTGGGACACAGGGAGCTGGGACACAGGGAGCTGGGACACAGAGAGCTGGGACACAGAGAGCTGGGACACACAGGGAACTGGGACACGCAGGGAGCTGGGACACACACGGAACTGGGACACACAGGGAACTGGGACACACAGGGAACTGGGACACAGGGAGCTGGGACACAGGGAATTGGGACACACAGGGAGCTGGGACACACAGGTAGCTGGGACACAGAGGGAGCTGGGACACACAGGGAGCTGGGACACACAGGGAGCTGGGACACAGGGAGCTGGGGCACACAGGCAGCTGGGGCACACAGGGAGCTGTGACACAGGGAACTGGGACACACAGACAGCTGCGACACAGGGAACTGGGACACACAGGGTACCGGGACACACAGGGAGATAGGGCACAGGGAGCTGGGACACAGGGAGCTGGGAGACACAGGGAGCGGGGACACAGGGAACTGGGACACACAGGGAGCTGGGAGACACAGGGAGCTGGGACACAGGGAACTGGGACACACAGGGAGCGGGCACACAGGGAACTGGGACACACAGGGAGCTGGGACACAGGGAACTGGGACACAGGGAACTGGGACACAGGGAGCTGGGACACAGGGAGCTGGGACACAGGGAACTGGGACACACAGGGAACTGGGACATAGGGAACTGGGACACACCGGGAACTGGGACACAGGGAGCTGGGACACAGGGAGCTAGGACACAGGGAGCTGGGACACACAGGGAGCTGGGACACACAGGCAGCTGGGACACAGGGAACTGGGACACACAGGGAGCTGAGACACAGGGAGCTGGGACACACAGGGAACTGGGACACACAGGGAGCGGGGACACAGGGAACTGGGACACACAGGGAGCTGGGACACACAGGGAACTGGGACACACCGGGAACTGGGACACAGGGAGCTGGGACACAGGGAGCTAGGACACAGGGAGCTGGGACACACAGGGAGCTGGGACACACAGGGAGCTGGGACACACAGGGAGCTGGGACACAGGGAACTGGGACACACAGGGAGCTGCGACACACAGGGAACTGGTACACACAGGGAGCTGGGACACAGGGAGCTGGGGCACAGGGAGCTGGGACACACAGGGAACTGGGGCACAGGGAGCTGGGACACAGGGAACTGGGACACAGGTAACTGGGACACAGGGAACTGGGACAAACAGGGAGCTGGGACACACAGGGAGCTGGGACACACAGGGAACTGGGATACAGGGAACTGGGACACACAGGGAGCTGGGACACACAGGGAACTGGGATACAGAGAACTGGGACACACCAGGAGCTAAGACACAGGGAGCTGGGACACAGAGAGCTGGGACACACAAGGAGCTGGGACACACACGGAGCTGGGACACACAAGGAGCTGGGACACAGGGAGCTGGGACACAGGGAGCTGGGACACAGGGAACTGGGACACAGAGGGAGCTGGGACACAGGGAACTGGGACACAGGGAACTGGGACATACAGGGAACTGGGACACACAGGGAGCTGGGACACACAGGGAACTGGGACACACAGGGAACTGGGACACACAGGGAGCTGGGACACACAGGGAGCTGGGACACAGGGAGCTGGGGCACAGGGAACTGGGACACACAGGGAGCTGGGACACAGGGAACTGGGACACACAGGGAACTGGGACACACAAGGAGTTGGGACACAGGGAGCTGGGACTCACAGGGAGCTGGGACACAGGGAGCTGGGGCACAGTGAACTGGGACACACAGGGAACTGGGACACACCAGGAGCTAAGACACAGGGAGCTGGGACACAGAGAGCTGGGACACACAAGGAGCTGAGACACACACGGAGCTGGGACACACAAGGAGCTGGGACACAGGGAGCTGGGACACAGGGAGCTGGGACACAGGGAACTGAGACACAGAGGGAGCTGGGACACAGGGAGCTGGGACACAGGGAGCTGGGACACAGGGAGCTGGGGCACAGGGAACTGGGACACACAGGGAGCGGGGAGACAGGGAACTGGGACACACAGGGAGCTGGGACACAGGGAGCTGGGACACAGGGAACTGGGACACACAGGGAGCTGGGACACAGGGAACTGGGACACAGGGAACTGGGACACACAGGGAGCTGGGACACACAGGGAGCTGGGACACACAGGGAACTGGGACACACAGGGAACTGGGACACACAGGGAGCTGGGACACAGGGAGCTGGGGCACAGGGAACTGGGACACACAGGGAGCTGGGACACAGGGAACTGGGACACACAGGGAACTGGGACACACAAGGAGTTGGGACACAGGGAGCTGGGACACACAGGGAGCTGGGACACAGGGAGCTGGGGCACAGTGAACTGGGACACAGAGAGCTGGGACACAGGGAGCTGGGACACAGGGAGCTGGGACACACAGGGAGCTGGGACACACAGGGAGCTGGGACGCACAGCGAACTGGGATACAGGGAGCTGGGACACACAGGGAGCTGGGACACACTGGGTGCTGGGACACACAGGGAGCTGGAACACACAGGGAACTGGGATACAGAGAACTGGGACACACCAGGAGCTGAGACACAGGGAGCTGGGACACAAAAGGAGCTGGGACACAAAAGGAGCTGGGACACAAAAGGAGCTGGGACACAGGGAGCTGGGACACACAGGGAGCTGGGACACAGAGAACTGGGACACAGGGAACTGGGACACAGGGAGCTGGGACACAGGGAGCTGGGACACAGGGAGCTGGGACACAGGGAACTGGGACACAGGGAACTGGGAAACACAGGAAGCTGGGATACAGGGAACTGGGAAACACAGGAAGCTGGGATACAGGGAACTGGGACACACAGGGAGATGGGACACAGAGAGCTGGGACACAGGGAGCTGGGACACACAGGGAGCTGGGACACAGGGAACTGGGACACAGGGAACTGGGACACAGGGAACTGGGACATACAGGGAACTGGGACACACAGGGAGCTGGGACACACAGGGAGCTGGGACACACAGGGAGCTGGGACACAGGGAGCTGGGGCACAGGGAACTGGGACACACAGGGAGCTGGGACACAGGGAACTGGGACACACAGGGAACTGGGACACACAGGGAACTGGGACACACAGGGAGCTGGGACACAGGGAACTGGGACACACAGGGAACTGGGACACACAGGGAACTGGGACACACAAGGAGTTGGGACACAGGGAGCTGGGACTCACAGGGAGCTGGGACACAGGGAGCTGGGGCACAGTGAACTGGGACACACAGGGAACTGGGACACACCAGGAGCTAAGACACAGGGAGCTGGGACACAGAGAGCTGGGACACACAAGGAGCTGAGACACACACGGAGCTGGGACACACAAGGAGCTGGGACACAGGGAGCTGGGACACAGGGAGCTGGGACAGAAGGAACTGAGACACAGAGGGAGCTGGGACACAGGGAGCTGGGACACAGGGAACTGAGACACAGAGGGAGCTGGGACACAGGGAGCTGGGACACAGGGAGCTGGGACACAGGGAGCTGGGGCACAGGGAACTGGGACACACAGGGAGCGGGGAGACAGGGAACTGGGACACACAGGGAGCTGGGACACAGGGAACTGGGACACACAGGGAGCTGGGACACACAGGGAGCTGGGACACACAGGGAACTGGGACACAGGGAACTGGGACACACAGGGAACTGGGACACACAGGGAGCTGGGACACACAGGGAGCTGGGACACACAGGGAGCTGGGACACAGGGAGCTGGGGCACAGGGAACTGGGACACACAGGGAGCTGGGACACAGGGAACTGGGACACACAGGGAACTGGGACACACAGGGAACTGGGACACACAGGGAGCTGGGACACAGGGAACTGGGACACACAGGGAACTGGGACACACAGGGAACTGGGACACACAGGGAACTGGGACACACAAGGAGTTGGGACACAGGGAGCTGGGACTCACAGGGAGCTGGGACACAGGGAGCTGGGGCACAGTGAACTGGGACACACAGGGAACTGGGACACACCAGGAGCTAAGACACAGGGAGCTGGGACACAGAGAGCTGGGACACACAAGGAGCTGAGACACACACGGAGCTGGGACACACAAGGAGCTGGGACACAGGGAGCTGGGACACAGGGAGCTGGGACAGAAGGAACTGAGACACAGAGGGAGTTGGGACACAGGGAGCTGGGACACAGGGAACTGAGACACAGAGGGAGCTGGGACACAGGGAGCTGGGACACAGGGAGCTGGGACACAGGGAGCTGGGGCACAGGGAACTGGGACACACAGGGAGCGGGGAGACAGGGAACTGGGACACACAGGGAGCTGGGACACAGGGAACTGGGACACACAGGGAGCTGGGACACACAGGGAGCTGGGACACACAGGGAACTGGGACACACAGGGAGCTGGGACACAGGGAACTGGGACACACAGGGAACTGGGACACACAGGGAGCTGGGACACACAGGGAGCTGGGACACACAGGGAACTGGGACACACAGGGAACTGGGACACACAGGGAACTGGGACACAGGGAGCTGGGGCACAGGGAACTGGGACACACAGGGAGCTGGGACACAGGGAACTGGGACACACAGGGAACTGGGACACACAAGGAGTTGGGACACAGGGAGCTGGGACACACAGGGAGCTGGGACACAGGGAGCTGGGGCACAGTGAACTGGGACACAGGGAGCTGGGACACAGGGAGCTGGGACACAGGGAGCTGGGACACACAGGGAGCTGGGACACACAGGGAGCTGGGACACACAGGGAGCTGGGACACACAGCGAACTGGGATACAGGGAGCTGGGACACACAGGGAGCTGGGACACACTGGGTGCTGGGACACACAGGGAGCTGGAACACACAGGGAACTGGGATACAGAGAACTGGGACACACCAGGAGCTGAGACACAGGGAACTGGGACACACAGGGAGCTGGGACACAGGGAACTGGGACACAGGGAGCTGGGACACAGGGAGCTGGGACACAGGGAGCTGGGACACAGGGAACTGGGACACAGGGCGCTGGGACACAGGGAGCTGGGACACAGGGAGCTGGGACACAGGGAACTGGGACACACAGGGAGCTGGGACACACAGGGAGCTGGGACACAGGGAACTGGGACACACAGGGAACTGGGACACAGGGAGCTGGGACACAGGGAGCTGGGACCCACAGGGAACTGGGACACACAGGGAGCTGGGACACACAGGGAGCTGGGACACAGGGAGGTGGGACACAGGGAACTGGGACACACAGGGAACTGGGACACACAGGGAGCTGGGACACACAGGTAACTGGGATACAGGGAACTGGGACATACAGGGAGCTGGGACACACAGGGAGCTGGGACACACAGAGAAGTGGGATATAGGAAGCTGGGACACAGGGAGCTGGGACACAGGGAGCTTGGACACAGGGAGCTGGGACACAGGGAGCTGGGACACACAGGGAACTGGGATACAGGGAACTGGGACACAGGGAGGTGGGACAAAAGGGAGCTGGAACACAGGTAGCTGGGACACAGGGAGCTGGGACACACAGGGAGCTGGGACACAGGGAGCTGGGACACAGGGAACTGGGACACACAGGGAACTGGGACACACAGGGAGCTGGGACACAGGGAACTGGGACACACAGGGAACTGGGACACACAGGGAGCTTGGACACAGGGAGCTGGGACACAGGGAACTGGGACACAGGGAACTGGGACACAGGGAGCTGGAACACACAGGGAGCTGGGACACACAGGTGACTGGGATACAGGGAACTGGGACACACAGGGAGCTGGGAGACACAGGGAGCTGAGACACACAGGGAACTGGGATACAGGGAACTGGGACACACCAGGAGCTAAGACACAGGGAGATGGGACACAGGGAGCTGGGACACACAAGGAGCTGGGACACACAAGGAGCTGGGACACAGGGAACTGGGACACAGGGAACTGGGACAGAGGGAACTGGGACACAGGGAGCTGGGACACACAGGGAGCTGGGGCACAGGGAACTGGGACACACAGGGAGCGGGGACACAGGGAACTTGGACACACGGGGAGCTGGGTCACAGGGAACTGGGATACACGGGGAACTGGGACACACAGGGAGCTGGGACACACAGAGAACTGGGACACACAGGGAACTGGGACACACAGGGAGCTTGGACACAGGGAACTGGGGCACAGGGAACTGGGACACACAGGGAGCTGGGACACAGGGAACTGGGACACACAAGGAGTTGGGACACGCAAGGAGTTGGGGCACAGGGAGCTGGGACGCACAGGGAACTGGGACACAGGGAACTGGGACACAGGGAGCTGGGACACAGGGAACTGGGACACACAGGGAGCTGGGACACACAAGGAGCAGGGACACAGGGAACTGGGACACACAGGGAACTGGGACACACAGGGAGCTTGGACACAGGGAGCTGGGACACAGGGAACTGGGACACAGGGAACTGGGACACAGGGAGATGGGACACACAGGGAGCCTGGACACACAGGGAGCTGGGACACACAGGTAACTGGGATACAGGGAACTGGGACACACAGGGAGCTGGGACACACAGGGAGCTGAGACACACAGGGAACTGGGATACAGGGAACTGGGACACACCAGGAGCTAAGACACAGGGAGATGGGACACAGGGAGCTGGGACACACAAGGAGCTGGGACACACAAGGAGCTGGGACACAGGGAACTGGGACACAGGGAACTGGGACAGAGGGAACTGGGACACAGGGAGCTGGGACACACAGGGAGCTGGGGCAAAGGGAACTGGGACACACAGGGAGCGGGGACACAGGGAACTGGGACACACGGGGAGCTGGGACACAGGGAACTGGGATACACGGGGAACTGGGACACACAGGGAGCTGGGACACACAGAGAACTGGGACACACAGGGAACTGGGACACACAGGGAGCTTGGACACAGGGAACTGGGGCACAGGGAACTGGGACACACAGGGAGCTGGGACACAGGGAACTGGGACACACAGGGAACTGGGACACACAAGGAGTTGGGACACGCAAGGAGTTGGGACACGCAAGGAGTTGGGACACAGGGAGCTGGGACACACAGGGAACTGGGACACAGGGAGCTGGGACACAGGGAGCTGGGACACAGGGAGCTGGGACACACAGGGAGCTGGGACACACAGGGAGCTGGGACACAGGGAGCTGGGGCACAGGGAACTGGGACACATAGGGAGCTGGGACACAGGGAACTGGGACACAGGGAGCCGGGACACAGGGAGCTGGGACACACAGGGAGCTGGGACACACAGGGAGCTGGGACACAGGGAACTGGGACATACAGGGAGCTGGGACACACAGGGAACTGGGACACAGGGAACTGGGACACAGGGAACTGGGACACAGAGGGAGCTGGGACACAGGGAACTGGGACACAGGGAACTGGGACACACAGGGAACTGGGAGACAGGGAACTGGGACATACAGGGAGCTGGGACACACAGGGAGCTGGGACACACAGGGAACTGGAATATAGGAAGCTGGGACACAGGGAGCTGGGACACAGGGAACTGGGACACACAGGGAACTGGGACACACAGGGAGCTTGGACACAGGGAGCTGGGACACAGGGAGCTGGGACACACAGGGAACTGGGATACAGGGAACTGGGACACAGGGAGGTGGGACACAGGGAGCTGGGACACAGGGAGCTGGGACACAGGGAACTGGGACACACAGGGAACTGGGACACAGGGAACTGGGACCCACAGGGAACTGGGACACACAGGGAGCTGGGATACAGGGAACTGGGACACATCAGGAGCTAAGACACAGGGAGCTGAGACACACAGGGAACTGGGACACACAGGGAACTGGGACACAGGGAACTGGGACCCACAGGGAACTGGGACACACAGGGAGCTGGGACACAGGGAACTGGGACCCACAGGGAACTGGGACACACAGGGAACTGGAACACAGGGAGCTGGAACACACAGGGAACTGGGACACACAGGGAACTGGGACACACAGGGAACTGGGACACAGGGAACTGGGACCCACAGGGAACTGGGACACACAGGGAACTGGAACACAGGGAGCTGGGACACACAGGGAGCTGGGACACACAGGGAGCTGGGACACACAGGGAACTGGGATACAGGGAACTGGGACACACAGGGAGCTGGGACACACAGGGTGCTGGGACACACTGGGAGCTGGGACACACAGGGAACTGGGATACAGGTAACTGGGACACACCAGGAGCTGAGACACAGGGAGCTGGGACACAGGGAGTTGGGACACAGGGAGCTGGGACACACAGGGAGCTGGGACACAGGGAACTGGGACACAGGGAGCTGGGACACAGGGAGCTGGGACACAGGGAACTGGGACACAGGGAGCTGGGACACAGGGAGCTGGGACACAGGGAGCTGGGCCACACAGGGAGCTGGGACACAGGGAACTGGGACACACAGGGAACTGGGACACAGGGAGCTGGGACACAGGGAGCTGGGACCCACAGGGAACTGGGACACACAGGGAGCTGGGAAACACAGGGAGCTGGGACACAGGGAGGTGGGACACAGGGAACTGGGACACACAGGGAACTGGGACACACAGGGAGCTGGGACACACAGGTAACTGGGATACAGGGAACTGGGACATACAGGGAGCTGGGACACACAGGGAGCTGGGACACACAGAGAAGTGGGATATAGGAAGCTGGGACACAGGGAGCTGGGACACAGGGAGCTGGGACACAGGGAACTGGGACACACAGGGAACTGGGACACACAGGGAGCTTGGACACAGGGAGCTGGGACACAGGGAGCTGGGACACACAGGGAACTGGGATACAGGGAACTGGGACACAGGGAGGTGGGACACAGGGAGCTGGGACACAGGTAGCTGGGACACAGGGAGCTGGGACACACAGGGAGCTGGGACACAGGGAGCTGGGACACAGGGAACTGGGACACACAGGGAACTGGGACACAGGGAACTGGGACCCACAGGGAACTGGGACACACAGGGAGCAGGGACACAGGGAACTGGGACACACAGGGAACTGGGACACACAGGGAGCTTGGACACAGGGAGCTGGGACACAGGGAACTGGGACACAGGGAACTGGGACACAGGGAGCTGGGACACACAGGGAGCTGGGACACACAGGGAGCTGGGACACACAGGTAACTGGGATACAGGGAACTGGGACACACAGGGAGCTGGGACACACAGGGAGCTGAGACACACAGGGAACTGGGATACAGGGAACTGGGACACACCAGGAGCTAAGACACAGGGAGATGGGACACAGGGAGCTGGGACACACAAGGAGCTGGGACACACAAGGAGCTGGGACACACAAGGAGCTGGGACACAGGGAACTGGGACACAGGGAACTGGGACAGAGGGAACTGGGACACAGGGAGCTGGGACACACAGGGAGCTGGGGCACAGGGAACTGGGACACACAGGGAGCGGGGACACAGGGAACTGGGACACACGGGGAGCTGGGACACAGGGAACTGGGATACACGGGGAACTGGGACACACAGGGAGCTGGGACACACAGAGAACTGGGACACACAGGGAACTGGGACACACAGGGAGCTTGGACACAGGGAACTGGGGCACAGGGAACTGGGACACACAGGGAGCTGGGACACAGGGAACTGGGACACACAAGGAGTTGGGACACGCAAGGAGTTGGGGCACAGGGAGCTGGGACGCACAGGGAACTGGGACACAGGGAACTGGGACACAGGGAGCTGGGACACAGGGAGCTGGGACACACAGGGAGCTGGGACACACAGGGAGCTGGGACACACAGGGAGCTGGGACACAGGGAGCTGGGGCACAGGGAACTGGGACACATAGGGAGCTGGGACACAGGGAACTGGGACACAGGGAACTGGGACACACAGGGAGCTGGGACACAGGGAACTGGGACATACAGGGAGCTGGGACACACAGGGAACTGGGACACAGGGAACTGGGACACAGGGAACTGGGACACAGAGGGAGCTGGGACACAGGGAACTGGGACACAGGGAACTGGGACACACAGGGAACTGGGACACACAGGGAGCTGGGACACACAGGGAACTGGGAGACAGGGAACTGGGACATACAGGGAGCTGGGACACACAGGGAGCTGGGACACACAGGGAGCTGGGACACACAGGGAACTGGAATATAGGAAGCTGGGACACAGGGAGCTGGGACACAGGGAACTGGGACACACAGGGAACTGGCACACACAGGGAGCTTGGACACAGGGAGCTGGGACACACAGGGAACTGGGATACAGGGAACTGGGACACAGGGAGGAGTGACCCAGGGAGCTGGGACACAGGGAGCTGGGACACAGGGAGCTGGGACACAGGGAACTGGGACACAGGGAACTGGGACACAGGGAACTGGGACACACAGGGAACTGGGACACAGGGAACTGGGACACACAGGGAACTGGGACACACAGGGAGCTGGGACACAGGGAGCTGGGACACAGGAAGCTGGGACACAGGAAGCTGGGAAACACAGGGAACTGGGACACAGGGAACTGGGACACAGGGAGGTGGGACACAGGGAGCTGGGACACAGGGAGCTGGGACACAGGGAGCTGGGACACAGGGATCTGGGACACAGGGAACTGGGACACACAGGGAACTGGGACACAGGGAACTGGGACCCACAGGGAACTGGGACACACAGGGAGCTGGGACACAGGGAGCTGGGACACAGGAAGCTGGGACACAGGAAGCTGGGACACACAGGGAACTGGGACACACAGGGAACTGGGACACACAGGGAGCTTGGACACAGGGAGCCGGGACACAGGGAACTGGGACACAGGGAACTGGGACACAGGGAGCTGGGACACACAGGGAGCTGGGACACACAGGTAACTGGGATACAGGGAACTGGGACACACAGGGAGCTGGGACACACAGGGTGCTGAGACACACAGGGAACTGGGATACAGGGAACTGGGACACACCAGGAGCTAAGACACAGGGAGCTGGGACACAGGGAGCTGGGACACACAAGGAGCTGGGACACACAAGGAGCTGGGACACAGGGAACTGGGACACAGGGAACTGGGACAGAGGGAACTGGGACACAGGGAGCTGGGACACACAGGGAGCTGGGACACACAGGAAGCTGGGGCACAGGGAACTGGGACACACAGGGAGCGGGGACACAGGGAACTGGGACACACGGGGAGCTGGGACACAGGGAACTGGGATACACGGGGAACTGGGATACAGGGAGCTGGGACACACAGCGAACAGGGACACACAGGGAGCTGGGACACACAGAGAACTGGGACACACAGGGAACTGGGACACACAGGGAGCTTGGACACAGGGAACTGGGGCACAGGGAACTGGGACACACAGGGAGCTGGGACACAGGGAACTGGGACACACAGGGAACTGGGACACACAAGGAGTTGGGACACGCAAGGAGTTGGGACACAGGGAGCTGGGACACAGGGAACTGGGACATAGGGAGCTGGGACACAGGGAGCTGGGACACACAGGGAACTGGGATACAGGTAACTGGGACACACCAGGAGCTGAGACACAGGGAGCTGGGACACAGGGAGTTGGGACACAGGGAACTGGGACACACAGGGAGCTGGGACACAGGGAACTGGGACACAGGGAGCTGGGACACAGGGAGCTGGGACACAGGGAGCTGGGACACAGGGAACTGGGACACAGGGAGCTGGGACACAGGGAGCTGGGACACAGGGAGCTGGGACCCACAGGGAACTGGGACACACAGGGAGCTGGGACACACAGGGAGCTGGGACACAGGGAACTGGGACACACGGGGAACTGGGACACAGGGAGCTGGGACACAGGGAGCTGGGACCCACAGGGAACTGGGACACACAGGGAGCTGGGACACACAGGGAGCTGGGACACAGGGAGGTGGGACACAGGGAACTGGGACACACAGGGAACTGGGACACACAGGGAGCTGGGACACACAGGTAACTGGGATACAGGGAACTGGGACATACAGGGAGCTGGGACACACAGGGAGCTGGGACACACAGAGAAGTGGGATATAGGAAGCTGGGACACAGGGAGCTGGGACACAGGGAGCTTGGACACAGGGAGCTGGGACACAGGGAGCTGGGACACACAGGGAACTGGGATACAGGGAACTGGGACACAGGGAGGTGGGACAAAAGGGAGCTGGAACACAGGTAGCTGGGACACAGGGAGCTGGGACACACAGGGAGCTGGGACACAGGGAGCTGGGACACAGGGAACTGGGACACACAGGGAACTGGGACACACAGGGAGCTGGGACACAGGGAACTGGGACACACAGGGAACTGGGATACAGGGAACTGGGAAACACAGGAAGCTGGGATACAGGGAACTGGGACACACAGGGAGATGGGACACAGAGAGCTGGGACACAGGGAGCTGGGACACACAGGTAACTGGGACACACAGGGAGCTGGGACACACAGGGAGCTGGGACACAGGGAACTGGGACACACGGGGAACTGGGACACAGGGAGCTGGGACACAGGGAGCTGGGACCCACAGGGAACTGGGACACACAGGGAGCTGGGACACACAGGGAGCTGGGACACAGGGAGGTGGGACACAGGGAACTGGGACACACAGGGAACTGGGACACACAGGGAGCTGGGACACACAGGTAACTGGGATACAGGGAACTGGGACATACAGGGAGCTGGGACACACAGGGAGCTGGGACACACAGAGAAGTGGGATATAGGAAGCTGGGACACAGGGAGCTGGGACACAGGGAGCTTGGACACAGGGAGCTGGGACACAGGGAGCTGGGACACACAGGGAACTGGGATACAGGGAACTGGGACACAGGGAGGTGGGACAAAAGGGAGCTGGAACACAGGTAGCTGGGACACAGGGAGCTGGGACACACAGGGAGCTGGGACACAGGGAGCTGGGACACAGGGAACTGGGACACACAGGGAACTGGGACACACAGGGAGCTGGGACACAGGGAACTGGGACACACAGGGAACTGGGACACACAGGGAGCTTGGACACAGGGAGCTGGGACACAGGGAACTGGGACACAGGGAACTGGGACACAGGGAGCTGGAACACACAGGGAGCTGGGACACACAGGTAACTGGGATACAGGGAACTGGGACACACAGGGAGCTGGGACACACAGGGAGCTGAGACACACAGGGAACTGGGATACAGGGAACTGGGACACACCAGGAGCTAAGACACAGGGAGATGGGACACAGGGAGCTGGGACACACAAGGAGCTGGGACACACAAGGAGCTGGGACACAGGGAACTGGGACACAGGGAACTGGGACAGAGGGAACTGGGACACAGGGAGCTGGGATACACAGGGAGCTGGGGCACAGGGAACTGGGACACACAGGGAGCGGGGACACAGGGAACTGGGACACACGGGGAGCTGGGACACAGGGAACTGGGATACACGGGGAACTGGGACACACAGGGAGCTGGGACACACAGAGAACTGGGACACACAGGGAACTGGGACACACAGGGAGCTTGGACACAGGGAACTGGGGCACAGGGAACTGGGACACACAGGGAGCTGGGACACAGGGAACTGGGACACACAGGGAACTGGGACACACAGGGAACTGGGACACACAAGGAGTTGGGACACGCAAGGAGTTGGGACACAGGGAGCTGGGACACACAGGGAACTGGGACACAGGGAGCTGGGACACAGGGAGCTGGGACACACAGGGAGCTGGGACACACAGGGAGCTGGGACACAGGGAGCTGGGGCACAGGGAACTGGGACACATAGGGAGCTGGGACACAGGGAACTGGGACACAGGGAGCCGGGACACAGGGAGCTGGGACACACAGGGAGCTGGGACACACAGGGAGCTGGGACACAGGGAACTGGGACATACAGGGAGCTGGGACACACAGGGAACTGGGACACAGGGAACTGGGACACAGGGAACTGGGACACAGAGGGAGCTGGAACACAGGGAACTGGGACACAGGGAACTGGGACACACAGGGAACTGGGAGACAGGGAACTGGGACATACAGGGAGCTGGGACACACAGGGAGCTGGGACACACAGGGAACTGGAATATAGGAAGCTGGGACACAGGGAGCTGGGACACAGGGAACTGGGACACACAGGGAACTGGGACACACAGGGAGCTTGGACACAGGGAGCTGGGACACAGGGAGCTGGGACACACAGGGAACTGGGATACAGGGAACTGGGACACAGGGAGGTGGGACACAGGGAGCTGGGACACAGGGAGCTGGGACACAGGGAACTGGGACACACAGGGAACTGGGACACAGGGAACTGGGACCCACAGGGAACTGGGACACACAGGGAGCTGGGATACAGGGAACTGGGACACACCAGGAGCTAAGACACAGGGAGCTGAGACACACAGGGAACTGGGACACACAGGGAACTGGGACACAGGGAACTGGGACCCACAGGGAACTGGGACACACAGGGAGCTGGGACACAGGGAACTGGGACCCACAGGGAACTGGGACACACAGGGAACTGGAACACAGGGAGCTGGGACACACAGGGAACTGGGACACACAGGGAACTGGGACACACAGGGAACTGGGACACAGGGAACTGGGACCCACAGGGAACTGGGACACACAGGGAACTGGAACACAGGGAGCTGGGACACACAGGGAGCTGGGACACACAGGGAGCTGGGACACACAGGGAACTGGGATACAGGGAACTGGGACACACAGGGAGCTGGGACACACAGGGTGCTGGGACACACTGGGAGCTGGGACACACAGGGAACTGGGATACAGGTAACTGGGACACACCAGGAGCTGAGACACAGGGAGCTGGGACACAGGGAGTTGGGACACAGGGAACTGGGACACACAGGGAGCTGGGACACAGGGAACTGGGACACAGGGAGCTGGGACACAGGGAGCTGGGACACAGGGAACTGGGACACAGGGAGCTGGGACACAGGGAGCTGGGACACAGGGAGCTGGGCCACACAGGGAGCTGGGACACAGGGAACTGGGACACACAGGGAACTGGGACACAGGGAGCTGGGACACAGGGAGCTGGGACCCACAGGGAACTGGGACACACAGGGAGCTGGGACACACAGGGAGCTGGGACACAGCGAGGTGGGACACAGGGAACTGGGACACACAGGGAACTGGGACACACAGGGAGCTGGGACACACAGGTAACTGGGATACAGGGAACTGGGACATACAGGGAGCTGGGACACACAGGGAGCTGGGACACACAGAGAAGTGGGATATAGGAAGCTGGGACACAGGGAGCTGGGACACAGGGAGCTGGGACACAGGGAACTGGGACACACAGGGAACTGGGACACACAGGGAGCTTGGACACAGGGAGCTGGGACACAGGGAGCTGGGACACACCGGGAACTGGGATACAGGGAACTGGGACACAGGGAGGTGGGACACAGGGAGCTGGGACACAGGTAGCTGGGACACAGGGAGCTGGGACACACAGGGAGCTGGGACACAGGGAGCTGGGACACAGGGAACTGGGACACACAGGGAACTGGGACACAGGGAACTGGGACCCACAGGGAACTGGGACACACAGGGAGCAGGGACACAGGGAACTGGGACACACAGGGAACTGGGACACACAGGGAGCTTGGACACAGGGAGCCGGGACACAGGGAACTGGGACACAGGGAACTGGGACACAGGGAGCTGGGACACACAGGGAGCTGGGACACACAGGTAACTGGGATACAGGGAACTGGGACACACAGGGAGCTGGGACACACAGGGAGCTGAGACACACAGGGAACTGGGATACAGGGAACTGGGACACACCAGGAGCTAAGACACAGGGAGATGGGACATAGGGAGCTGGGACACACAAGGAGCTGGGACACACAAGGAGCTGGGACACAGGGAACTGGGACACAGGGAACTGGGACAGAGGGAACTGGGACACAGGGAGCTGGGACACAGGGAGCTGGGACACACAGGGAGCTGGGGCACATGGAACTGGGACACACAGGGAGCGGGGACACAGGGAACTGGGACACACGGGGAGCTGGGACACAGGGAACTGGGATACACGGGGAACTGGGACACACAGGGAGCTGGGACACACAGAGAACTGGGACACACAGGGAACTGGGACACACAGGGAGCTTGGACACAGGGAACTGGGGCACAGGGAACTGGGACACACAGGGAGCTGGGACACAGGGAACTGGGACACACAAGGAGTTGGGACACGCAAGGAGTTGGGGCACAGGGAGCTGGGACACACAGGGAACTGGGACACAGGGAACTGGGACACAGGGAGCTGGGACACAGGGAACTGGGACACACAGGGAGCTGGGACACACAGGGAGCTGGGACACACAGGGAGCTGGGACACAGGGTGCTGGGGCACAGGGAACTGGGACACATAGGGAGCTGGGACACAGGGAACTGGGACACAGGGAACTGGGACACACAGGGAGCTGGGACACAGGGAACTGGGACATACAGGGAGCTGGGACACACAGGGAACTGGGACACAGGGAACTGGGACACAGGGAACTGGGACACAGGGAACTGGGACACAGAGGGAGCTGGGACACAGGGAACTGGGACACAGGGAACTGGGACACACAGGGAACTGGGACACACAGGGAGCTGGGACACACAGGGAACTGGGAGACAGGGAACTGGGACATACAGGGAGCTGGGACACACAGGGAGCTGGGACACACAGGGAGCTGGGACACACAGGGAACTGGAATATAGGAAGCTGGGACACAGGGAGCTGGGACACAGGGAACTGGGACACACAGGGAACTGGGACACACAGGGAGCTTGGACACAGGGAGCTGGGACACACAGGGAACTGGGATACAGGGAGCTGGGACACAGGGAGCTGGGACACAGGGAGCTGGGACACAGGGAGCTGGGACACAGGGAGCTGGGACACAGGGAACTGGGACACACAGGGAACTGGGACACAGGGAACTGGGACCCACAGGGAACTGGGACACACAGGGAGCTGGGACACAGGGAGCTGGGACACAGGAAGCTGGGACACAGGAAGCTGGGACACACAGGGAACTGGGACACAGGGAACTGGGACACAGGGAGGTGGGACACAGGGAGCTGGGACACAGGGAGCTGGGACACAGGGATCTGGGACACAGGGAACTGGGACACACAGGGAACTGGGACACAGGGAACTGGGACCCACAGGGAACTGGGACACACAGGGAGCTGGGACACAGGGAGCTGGGACACAGGAAGCTGGGACACAGGAAGCTGGGACACACAGGGAACTGGGACACACAGGGAACTGGGACACACAGGGAGCTTGGACACAGGGAGCCGGGACACAGGGAACTGGGACACAGGGAACTGGGACACAGGGAGCTGGGACACACAGGGAGCTGGGACACACAGGTAACTGGGATACAGGGAACTGGGACACACAGGGAGCTGGGACACACAGGGAGCTGAGACACACAGGGAACTGGGATACAGGGAACTGGGACACACCAGGAGCTAAGACACAGGGAGCTGGGACACAGGGAGCTGGGACACACAAGGAGCTGGGACACACAAGGAGCTGGGACACAGGGAACTGGGACACAGGGAACTGGGACAGAGGGAACTGGGACACAGGGAGCTGGGACACACAGGGAGCTGGGACACACAGGAAGCTGGGGCACAGGGAACTGGGACACACAGGGAGCGGGGACACAGGGAACTGGGACACACGGGGAGCTGGGACACAGGGAACTGGGATACACGGGGAACTGGGATACAGGGAGCTGGGACACACAGCGAACAGGGACACACAGGGAGCTGGGACACACAGAGAACTGGGACACACAGGGAACTGGGACACACAGGGAGCTTGGACACAGGGAACTGGGGCACAGGGAACTGGGACACACAGGGAGCTGGGACACAGGGAACTGGGACACACAGGGAACTGGGACACACAAGGAGTTGGGACACGCAAGGAGTTGGGACACAGGGAGCTGGGACACAGGGAACTGGGACATAGGGAGCTGGGACACAGGGAGCTGGGACACACAGGGAGCTGGGACACACAGGGAGCTGGGACACAGGGAGCTGGGGCACAGGGAACTGGGACACACAGGGAGCTGGGACACAGGGAACTGGGACACAGGGAACTGGGACACAGGGAGCCGGGACACAGGGAGCTGGGACACACCGGGAGCTGGGACACACAGGGAGCTGGGACACACAGGGAACTGGCACACAGGGAACTGGGACTCACAGGGAGCTGGGACACACAGGGAGCTGGGACACACAGGGAACTGGGATACAGGGAACTGGGACACAGGGAACTGGGACACAGGGAACTGGGACACAGAGGCAGCTGGGACACAGGGAACTGGGACACAGGCTACTGGGACACAGGGAGCTGGGACACAGGGAGCTGGGACACACAGGGAGCGGGGACACAGGGAACTGGGACACACAGGGAACTGGGATACAGGGAACTGGGATACAGGGAACTAGGACACACCAGGAGCTAAGACACAGGGAGCTGGGACACAGGGAGCTGGGATACAGGGAACTGGGACACACCAGGAGCTAAGACACAGGGAGCTGGGACACAGGGAGCTGGGACACACAAGGAGCTGGGACACACAAGGAGCTGGGACACAGGGAGCTGGGACACAGGGAACTGGGACACAGGGAACTGGGACACAGAGGGAGCTGGGACACCGGGAACTGGGACACAGGGAACTGGGACACAGGGAGCTGGGACACACAGGGAGCTGGGACACACAGGGAGCGGGGACACAGGGAACTGGGACACACAGGGAACTGGGACACAGGGAGCTGGGACACACAGCGAACAGGGACACACAGGGAGCTGGGACACACAGAGAACTGGGACACACAGGGAACTGGGACACACAGGGAACTGGGACACAGGGAACTGGGACACACAGGGAGCTGGGACACAGGGAGCTGGGGCACAGGGAACTGGGACACACATGGAGCTGGGACACAGGGAACTGGGACACACAGGGAGCTGGGACACAGGGAACTGGGACACACAGGGAGCTGGGACACAGGAAACTGGGACACACAAGGAGCTGGGACACAGGGAACTTGGGCACAGGAGCTGGGACACAGGGAGCTGGGACACAGGGAACTGGGACACACAGGGAGCTGGGACACACAGGGAGCTGGGACACACAGGGAGCTGGGACACACAGGGAACTGGGATACAGGCTACTGGGACACACAGGGAGCTGGGACACACAGCGTGCTGGGACACACTGGGAGCTGGGACACACAGGGAACTGGGATACAGGTAACTGGGACAAACCAGGAGCTGGGAGACAGGGAGCTGGGAGACACAGGGAGCTGGGACACACAAGGAGCTGGGACACAAAAGGATCTGGGACACAGGGAGCTGGGACACAGGGAGCTGGGACACATGGAACTGGGACACACAGGGAGCTGGGACACAGGGAACTGGGACACAGGGAGCTGGGACACAGGGAATTGGGACACACTGGGAGCTGGGATACAGGGAACTGGGAAACAGAGGAAGCTGGGATACAGGGAACTGGGAGACACAGGGAGGTGGGACACAGGGAGGTGGGACACGGGGAGCTGGGACACAGGGAGCTGGGACACACATGGAACTGGGATACAGGGAACTGGGACACAGGGAGCTGGGACACACAGGGAGCTGGGACACAGGGAACTGGGACACACAGGGAACTGGGTCACAGGGAGCTGGGACACAGGGAGCTGGGACCCACAGCGAACTGGGACACACAGGGAGCTGGGACATAGGGAGCTGGGACAAAGGGAGCTGGGACACAGGGAGCCGGGACACAGGGAACTGGGACACACAGGGAACTGGGACACACAGGGAGCTTGGACACAGGGAGCTGTGACACAGGGAAGTGGGACACAGGGAACTGGGACACAGGGAGCTGGGACACACAGGGAACTGGGACACAGGGAACTGGGACACACAGGGAGCTGGGACACACAGGGAGCTGGGACACAGGGAGCTGGGACACAGGGAACTGGGACACACAGGGAACTGGGACACAGGGAACTTGGGCACAGGGAGCTGGGACACAGGGAACTGGGACACAGGGAGCTGGGACACACTGGGAGCTGGGACACACAGGGAACTGGGATACAGGGAACTGGGACACACAGGGAGCTGGGACACACAGGGAGCTGGGATACACCAGGAGCTGAGACACGGGGAGCTGGGACACAGGGAGCTGGGACACACAAGGAGCTGGGACACAAAAGGAGCTGGGACACAGGGAGCTGGGACACAGGGAGCTGGGACACAGGGAACTGGGACACACAGGGAGCTGGGACACAGGGAACTGGCACACAGGGAGATGGGACACAGGGAGCTGGGACACAGGGAGCTGGGACACAGGGAGCTGGGACACACAGGGAGCTGGGACACACAGGGAACTGGGCAACACAGGAAGCTGGGATACAGGGAACTGGGACACACAGGGAGCTGGGACACATGGAGTTGGGACACAGGGAAGTGGGACACAGGGAGCTGGGACACACAGGGAACAGGGATACAGGGAGCTAGGACACACAGGGAGCTGGGACACAGGGAACTGGGACACACAGGGAACTGGGACACACAGGGAACTGGGACACAGGGAGCTGGGACACAGGGAGCTGGGACCCACAGGGAGCTGGGACACAGGGAACTGGGACACAGGGAACTGGGACACACAGGGAACTGGGACACACAGGGAACTGGGACACAGGGAGTTGGGACACAGGGAACTGGGACACACAGGGAGCTGCGACACACAGTGAGCTGGGAGACACAGGGTGATGGGACACAGGAAACTGGGACATACAGGGAGCTGGGACGCACAGGGAGCTGGGACAAAGGGAGCTGGGACAAAGGGAGCTGGGACAAAGGGAGCTGGGACACAGGGAGCTGGGACACAGGGAACTGGGACATACAGGGAGCTGGGACGCACAGGGTGCTGGGACACAGGGAGCTGGGACACAGGGAGCTGGGACACAAGGAGCTGGGACACACAGAGAGCTGGGACACAGGGTGCTGGGACACACAGGGGCCTGGGACACACAGGGAACTGGGACACACAGGGAGCTTGGACAAAGGGAGCTGGGACACACAGGGAACTGGGACACACAGGGAACTGGGACACAGGGAGTTGGGACACAGGGAACTGGGACACACAGGGAGCTGCGACACACAGGGAGCTGGGACACACAGGGAGCTGGGACACAGGGAACTGGGACACACAGGGAACTGGGACACACAGGGAACTGGGACACACAGGGAACTGGGACACAGGGAGCTGGGACACAGGGAGCTGGGACCCACAGGGAGCTGGGAGACAGGGAACTGGGACATACAGGGAGCTGGGACGCACAGGGAGCTGGGACGCACAGGGAGCTGGGACACAGGGAGCTGGGACAAAGGGAGCTGGGACAAAGGGAGCTGGGACACAGGGAACTGGGACATACAGGGAGCTGGGACGCACAGGGAGCTGGGACACAGGGAGCTGGGACACAGGGAGCTGGGACACAGGGAGCTGGGACACACAGGGAGCTGGGACACAGGGTGCTGGGACACACAGGGGCCTGGGACACACAGGGGCCTGGGACACACAGGGAACAGGGACACAGGGAGCTGGGACACAGGGAGCTGGGACCCACAGGGAACTGGGACACACAGGGAGCTTGGACACAGGGAGCTGGGACACACAGGGAACTGGGACACACAGGGAACTGGGACACAGGGAGTTGGGACACAGGGAACTGGGACACACAGGGAGCTGCGACACACAGGGAGCTGGGACACACAGGGAGCTGGGACACACAGGGAGCTGGGACACAGGGAACTGGGACACACAGCCAACTGGGACACAGGGAGCTGGGACACGCAGGGAACTGGGACACACAGGGAACTGGGACACAGGAAGCTGGGACAAAGGGAGCTGGGACACAGGGAACTGGGACATACAGGGAGCTGGGACGCACAGGGAGCTGGGACACAGGGAGCTGGGACACAGGGAGCTGGGACACAGGGAGCTGCGACACACAGGGAGCTGGGACACACAAAGAGCTGGGACACACAGGGAGCTGGGACAAAGGGAGCTGGGACACACATGGAGCTGGGACACAGGGAACTGGGACACAGGGAACTGAGACATACAGGGAGCTGGGACACACAGGGAGCTGGGACACAGGGAACTGGGACACAGGGAGCTGGGACACAGGAAGCTGGGACACACAGGGAGCTGGGACACACAGGGAGCTGGGATACAGGGTGCTGGGACACACAGGGACCTGGGACACAGTGTGCTGGGACACACAGGGAGCTGGGACACACAGGGAGCTGGGACACACAGGGACCTTGGACACAGGGAGCTGGGACACACAGGGAACTGGGACACAGGGAGCTGGGACACACAGGGAGCTGGGACACACAGGGAACTGGGATACAGGGAACTGGGACACACAGGGAGCTGGGACACACAGGGACCTGGGACACAGGGAGCTGGGACACACAGGGAGCTGGGAGAAGGGAGCTGGGACACAGGGAACTGGGATACAGGGAACTGGGACACAGGGAGCTGGGATACAGGGAACTGGGACACAGGGAGTTGGGATACACAGGGAACTGAGACACACACGGAGATGGGACACACAGGGAGATGGGAAACAGGGAGCTGGGACACAGGGAACTGGGACACAGGGAACTGGGACACACAGGGAGATGGGACACAGGAGACTGGGACACACATGGAGCTGGGACACACAGGGAGATGGGACACAGGGGGCTGGGACACACAGGAAGCTGGGACACACAGGGAGCTGGGACACACAGGGAACTGGGACACACAGGGAGCTGAGACACACAGGGAGATGGGACACACAGGGAGATGGGACACACAGGGAGATGGGGCACAGGAGACTGGGACACACATGGAGCTGGGACACACAGGGGGCTGGGACACAGGGAGCTGGGAAACACAGGGAGCTGGGACACGCAGGGAGCTGGGACACAGGGAACTGGGACACAGGGAGCTGGGAGACACAGGGAGCTGGGACACAGGGAACTGGGACACAGGGAGCTGGGACACAGGGAGCTGGGACACAGGGAGCTGGGACACAGGGAGCTGGGAGACACAGGGAACTGGGAGACACAGGGAACTGGGACACACAGGGAACTGGGACACAGGGAGCTGGGAGACACAGGGAACTGGGACACACAGGGAACTGGGACACACAGGGAACTAGGACACAGGGAGCTGGGACACACAGGGAGATGGGACACAGGGAGCTGGGACAGACAGGGAACTGGGACACACAGGGAACTGGGACACACAGGGAGCTGGGACACACAGTGAGCTGGGACACAGGGAGCTGGGACACACAGGGAGCTGGGACACAGGGAGCTAGGACACACAGGAAACTGGGACACCGGGAGCTGGGGCACAGGGAGCTGGGACACAGGGAACTGGGACACAGGGAGCTGGGACACACAGGGAGCTGGGACACACAGGGAGATGGGACACACAGGGAGCTGGGACACAGGGAGTTGGGATACAGGGAACTGGGACGCACACGGTGCTGGGACACACAGGGAGCTGGGACACAGAGGGAACTGGGATACAGGGAACTGGGACACACACGGTGCTGGGACACACAGGGAGCTGGGACACAGAGGGAACTGGGATACAGGCTACTGGGACACAACAGGAGCGAAGACACAGGGAGCTGGGACACAGGGAGCTGGGACACACCAGAAGCTGGGACACACAAGGAGCTGGGACAGAGGGAGCTGGGACACAGGGAACTGGGACACACAGGGAACTGGGACACATGGAACTGGGACACAGGGAACTGGGACAGGGAGCTGCGACAAAGGGAACAGGGACACAGGGAACTGGGGGACACAGGGTGCTGGGACACAGGGAACTGGGACACACAGGGAGCTGGGACACAGGGAACTGGGACACACAGCGAACAGGGACACACAGGGAGCTGGGACACAGGGAGCTGGGACACAGGGAACTGGGACACACAGGGAACTGGGACACACAGGGAACTGGGACACAGGGAACTGGGACACAGGGAGTTGACACACAGGGAGCTGGGACACAGTGAGCTGGGACACAGTGAGCTGGGACACACAGGGAACTGGGACACAGGGAGCTGGGACACACAGGGAGCCGGGACACAGGGAACTGGGACACAGGGAGCTGGGACACACAGGGAGCTGGGACACACAGGGAGCTGGGACACACAGGGAGCTGGGAGAAGGGAGCTGGGACACAGGGAACTGGGATACAGGGAACTGGGACACAGGGAGCTGGGATACAGGGAACTGGGATACAGGGAACTGGGACACAGGGAGTTGGGACACACAGGAAACTGAGACACACACGGAGATGGGACACAGGGAGATGGGAAACAGGGAGCTGGGACACAGGGAACTGGGACACAGGGAACTGGGACACACAGGGAGATGGGACACAGGGGGCTGGGACACACAGGGAGCTGGGACACACAGGGAGCTGGGACACACAGGGAGCTGGGACACACAGGGAACTGGGACACAGGGAGCTGAGACACACAGGGAGCTGGGATACAGGGAGCTGGGACACACAGGGAGATGGGACACAGGGGGCTGGGACACACAGGGAGCTGGGAAACACAGGGAGCTGGGACACACAGGGAACTGGGACACACAGCCAACTGGGACACAGGGAGCTGGGACACGCAGGGAGCTGGGACACGCAGGGAGCTGAGACTCACAGGGAGATGGGACACACAGGGAGCTGGGACACACAGGGAGATGGGACACAGGGAGCTGGGACACAGGGAGCTGGGACACACAGGGGGCTGGGACACAGGGAGCTGGGACACGCCGGGAGCTGGGACACAGGGAGCTGGGACACACAGGGGGCTGGGACACAGGGAGCTGGGACACACAGGGGGCTGGGACACAGGGAGCTGGGACACGCCGGGAGCTGGGACACAGGGAACTGGGAGACACAGGGAGCTGGGACACAGGGAACTAGGACACAGAGAGCTGGGACACAGGGAGCTGGGAGACACAGGGAACTGGGACACACAGGGAACTGGGACACAGGGAGCTGGGAGACACAGGGAACTGGGACACAGGGAGCTGGGACACAGGGAGCTGGGACACAGGGAGCTGGGACACAGGGAGCTGGGAGACACAGGGAACTGGGACACACAGGGAACTGGGACACAGGGAGCTGGGAGACACAGGGAACTGGGACACAGGGAACTGGGACACAGGGAGCTGGGACACAGGGAGCTGGGACACAGGGAGCTGGGAGACACAGGGAACTGGGAGACACAGGGAACTGGGACACACAGGGAACTCGGACCCAGGGAGCTGAGACACACAGGGAGCTGGGACACAGGGAGCTGGGACACACAGGGAGATGGGACACAGGGGGCTGGGACACACAGGGAGCTGGGAAACACAGGGAGCTGGGACACACAGGGAACTGGGACACACAGCCAACTGGGACACAGGGAGCTGGGACACGCAGGGAGCTGGGACACAGGGAGCTGAGACTCACAGGGAGATGGGACACACTGGGAGCTGGGACACACAGGGAGATGGGACACAGGGAACTAGGACACAGAGAGCTGGGACACAGGGAGCTGGGAGACACAGGGAACTGGGACACACAGGGAACTGGGACACAGGGAGCTGGGAGACACAGGGAACTGGGACACAGGGGGCTGGGACACACAGGGGGCTGGGAGACACAGGGAACTGGGACACACAGGGAACTGGGACACAGGGAGCTGGGAGACACAGGGAACTGGGACACAGGGAACTGGGACACAGGGAGCTGGGACACAGGGAGCTGGGACACAGGGAGCTGGGAGACAGGGAGCTGGGAGACACAGGGAACTGGGACACAGGGAACTGGGACACAGGGAACTGGGACACAGGGAACTGGGACACAGGGAGCTGGGACACAGGGAGCTGGGAGACACAGGGAACTGGGAGACACAGGGTACTGGGACACACAGGGAACTGGGACACAGGGAGCTGGGAGACACAGGGAGCTGGGACACAGGGAACTGGGACACAGGGAACTGGGACACAGGGAGCTGGGACACAGGGAGCTGGGACACAGGGAGCTGGGAGACACAGGGAACTGGGACACACAGGGAACTGGGACACAGGGAGCTGGGAGACACAGGGAACTGGGACACACGGGGAACTGGGACACATAGGGAACTAGGACACAGGGAGCTGGGACACACAGGGAGATGGGACACAGGGAGCTGGGACACAGGGAACTAGGACACAGGGAACTGGGACACACAGGGAACTGGGACACACAGGGAGCTGGGACACAGGGAGCTGGGACACACAGGGAGCTGGGAGACACAGGGAGCTGGGACACACAGGAAAGTGGGACACAGGGAGCTGGGGCACAGGGAGCTGGGACACAGGGAGCTGGGACACACAGGGAGCTGGGACACACATGGAGCTGGGACACACAGGGAACTGGGATACAGGGAACTGGGACACACACGGTGCTGGGACACACAGGGAGCTGGGTCACAGAGGGAACTGGGATACAGGCTACTGGGACACACCAGGAGCGAAGACACAGGGAGCTGGGATACAGGGAGCTGGGACAACCAGGAGTTGGGACACACAAGGAGCTGGGACAGAGGGCGCTGGGACACAGGGAACTGGGACACACAGGGAACTGGGACACACAGGGAACTGGGACACAGGGAACTGGGACAGGGAGCTGGGACACAGGGAACTGGGACACAGGGAACTGGGGGACACAGGGTGCTGGGACACAGGGAACTGGGACACACAGGGAGCTGGGACACAGGGAACTGGGACACACAGCGAACAGGGACACACAGGGAGCTGGGACACACAGGGAACTGGGACACACAGGGAACTGGGACACAGGGAACTGGGACACAGGGAACTGGGACACAGGGAGCTGGGACACAGTGAGCTGGGACACACAGGGAACTGGGACACAGGGAGCTGGGGCACAGGGAGCTGGGACACAGGGAACTGGGACACAGGGAGCTGGGACACACAGGGAGCTGGGACACACAGGGAGCTGGGACACACAGGGAGCTGGGATACAGGCTACTGGGACACACCAGGAGCGAAGACACAGGGAGCTGGGACACAGGGAGCTGGGACAACCAGGAGCTGGGACACACAAGGAGCTGGGACAGAGGGCGCTGGGACACACAGGGAACTGGGACACACAGGGAACTGGGACACATGGAACTGGGACAGGGAGCTGGGACACAGGGAACTGGAACACAGGGAACTGGGGGACACAGGGTGCTGGGACACAGGGAACTGGGACACACAGGGAGCTGGGACACAGGGAACTGGGACACACAGTGAACAGGGACACACAGGGAGCTGGGACACACAGGGAACTGGGACACACAGGGAACTGGGACACACAGGGAACTGGGACACAGGGAGATGACACACAGGGAGCTGGGACACATTGAGCTGGGACACAGTGAGCTGGGACACACAGGGAACTGGGACACAGGGAGCTGGGGCACAGGGAGCTGGGACACACAGGGAACTGGGACACAGGGAGCTGGGACACACAGGGAGCTGGGACACAGAGGGAGCTGGGACACACAGGGAGCTGGGACACACAGGGAGCTGGGACACAGGGAGCTGGGACACAGGGAACTGGGACACAGGGAGCTGGGAGACACAGGGAGCTGGGACACAGGGAACTGGGACACAGGGAGCTGGGACACAGGGAGCTGGAACACAGGGAGCTGGGACACACAGGGAACTGGGACACACAGGGAACTGGGACACAGGGAGCTGGGAGACACAGGGAACTGGGACACACAGGGAACTGGGACACACAGGGAACTAGGACACAGGGAGCTGGGACACACAGGGAGATGGGACACAGGGAGCTGGGACACACAGGGAACTGGGACACACAGGGAACTGGGACACACAGGGAGCTGGGACACACAGGGAGCTGGGACACAGGGAGCTGGGACACACAGGGAGCTGGGACACAGGGAGCTAGGACACACAGGAAACTGGGACACAGGGAGCTGGGGCACAGGGAGCTGGGACACAGGGAACTGGGACACAGGGAGCTGGGACACACAGGGAGCTGGGACACACAGGGAGATGGGACACACAGGGAGCTGGGACACAGAGGGAACTGGGATACAGGGAACTGGGACACACACGGTGCTGGGACACACAGGGAACTGGGACACACAGGGAGCTGGGACACACAGGGAGCTGGGACACAGGGAGCTGGGACACAAAGGGAGCTGGGACACAGGGAGCTAGGACACACAGGAAACTGGGACACAGGGAGCTGGGGCACAGGGAGCTGGGAGACACAGGGAGCTGGGACACAGGGAACTGGGACACAGGGAGCTGGGACACAGGGAGCTGGAACACAGGGAGCTGGGACACACAGGGAACTGGGACACACAGGGAACTGGGACACAGGGAGCTGGGAGACACAGGGAACTGGGACACACAGGGAACTGGGACACACAGGGAACTAGGACACAGGGAGCTGGGACACACAGGGAGATGGGACACAGGGAGCTGGGACACACAGGGAACTGGGACACACAGGGAACTGGGACACACAGGGAGCTGGGACACACAGGGAGCTGGGACACAGGGAGCTGGGACACACAGGGAGCTGGGACACAGGGAGCTAGGACACACAGGAAACTGGGACACAGGGAGCTGGGGCACAGGGAGCTGGGACACAGGGAACTGGGACACAGGGAGCTGGGACACACAGGGAGCTGGGACACACAGGGAGATGGGACACACAGGGAGCTGGGACACAGAGGGAACTGGGATACAGGGAACTGGGACACACACGGTGCTGGGACACACAGGGAGCTGGGACACAGAGGGAACTGGGATACAGGCTACTGGGACACAACAGGAGCGAAGACACAGGGAGCTGGGACACAGGGAGCTGGGACACACCAGGAGCTGGGACACACAAGGAGCTGGGACAGAGGGAGCTGGGACACAGGGAACTGGGACACACAGGGAACTGGGACACATGGAACTGGGACACAGGGAACTGGGACAGGGAGCTGCGACACAGGGAACTGGGACACAGGGAACTGGGGGACACAGGGTGCTGGGACACAGGAAACTGGGACACACAGGGAGCTGGGACACAGGGAACTGGGACACACAGCGAACAGGGACACACAGGGAGCTGGGACACAGGGAGCTGGGACACAGGGAACTGGGACACACAGGGAACTGGGACACACAGGGAACTGGGACACACAGGGAACTGGGACACAGGGAACTGGGACACAGGGAGTTGACACACAGGGAGCTGGGACACAGTGAGCTGGGACACAGTGAGCTGGGACACACAGGGAACTGGGACACAGGGAGCTGGGGCACAGGGAGCTGGGACACAGGGAACTTGGACACAGGGAGCTGGGACACACAGGGAGAAGGGACACACAGGGAGCTGGGACACACAGGGAGCTGGGAGAAGGGAGCTGGGACACAGGGAACTGGGATACAGGGAACTGGGACACAGGGAGCTGGGATACAGGGAACTGGGACACAGGGAACTGGGACACAGGGATTTGGGACACACAGGGAACTGAGACACACACGGAGATGGGACACACAGGGAGATGGGAAACAGGGAGCTGGGACACAGGGAACTGGGACACAGGGAACTGGGACACACAGGGAGATGGGACACAGGAGACTGGGACACACAGGGAGCTGGGACACACAGGGAGATGGGACACAGGGGGCTGGGACACACAGGGAGCTGGGACACACAGGGAGCTGGGACACACAGGGAGCTGGGACACACAGGGAACTGGGACACAGGGAGCTGAGACACACAGGAAGCTGGGACACAGGGAGCTGGGACACACAGGGAGATGGGACACAGGGGGCTGGGACACACAGGGAGCTGGGACACACAGGGAGCTGGGACACACAGGGAACTGGGACACACAGCCAACTGGGACACAGGGAGCTGGGACACGCAGGGAGCTGGGACACAGGGAGCTGAGACTCACAGGGAGATGGGACACACAGGGAGCTGGGACACACAGGGAGATGGGACACAGGGGGCTGGGACACACAGGGGGCTGGGACACAGGGAGCTGGGAAACACAGGGAGCTGGGACACACAGGGAACTGGGACACACAGGGAGATGGGACACAGGGGGCTGGGACACACAGGGGCTGGGACACAGGGAGCTGGGACACGCAGGGAGCTGGGACACAGGGAGCTGGGAGACACAGGGAGCTGGGACACAGGGAACTAGGACACAGAGAGCTGGGACACAGGGAGCTGGGAGACACAGGGAACTGGGACACACAGGGAACTGGGACACAGGGAGCTGGGAGACACAGGGAACTGGGACACAGGGAGCTGGGACACAGGGAGCTGGGACACAGGGAGCTGGGAGACACAGGGAACTGGGACACACAGGGAACTGGGACACAGGGAGCTGGGAGACACAGGGAACTGGGACACAGGGAACTGGGACACAGGGAGCTGGGACACAGGGAGCTGGGACACAGGGAGCTGGGAGACACAGGGAACTGGGAGACACAGGGAACTGGGACACACAGGGAACTCGGACCCAGGGAGCTGAGACACACAGGGAGCTGGGACACAGGGAGCTGGGACACACAGGGAGATGGGACACAGGGGGCTGGGACACACAGGGAGCTGGGAAACACAGGGAGCTGGGACACACAGGGAACTGGGACACACAGCCAACTGGGACACAGGGAGCTGGGACACGCAGGGAGCTGGGACACAGGGAGCTGAGACTCACAGGGAGATGGGACACACAGGGAGCTGGGACACACAGGGAGATGGGACACAGGGAACTAGGACACAGAGAGCTGGGACACAGGGAGCTGGGAGACACAGGGAACTGGGACACACAGGGAACTGGGACACAGGGAGCTGGGAGACACAGGGAACTGGGACACAAGGGGCTGGGACACACAGGGGGCTGGGACACAGGGAGCTGGGAAACACAGGGAGCTGGGACACACAGGGAACTGGGACACACAGGGAACTGGGACACAGGGGGCTGGGACACGCAGGGAGCTGGGACACAGGGAGCTGGGAGACACAGGGAGCTGGGACACAGGGAACTTGGACACAGAGAGCTGGGACACAGGGAGCTGGGAGACACAGGGAACTGGGACACACAGGGAACTGGGACACAGGGAGCTGGGAGACACAGGGAACTGGGACACAGGGAGCTGGGACACAGGGAGCTGGGACACAGGGAGCTGGGAGACACAGGGAACTGGGACACACAGGGAACTGGGACACAGGGAGCTGGGAGACACAGGGAACTGGGACACAGGGAACTGGGACACAGGGAGCTGGGACACAGGGAGCTGGGAGACACAGGGAACTGGGACACACAGGGAACTGGGACACACAGGGAACTGGGACACAGGGAGCTGGGAGACACAGGGAGCTGGGACACAGGGAACTGGGACACAGGGAGCTGGGACACAGGGAGCTGGGACACAGGGAGCTGGGAGACAGGGAGCTGGGAGACACAGGGAACTGGGACACACAGGGAACTGGGACACACAGGGAACTGGGACACAGGGAGCTGGGAGACACAGGGAACTGGGACACACAGGGAACTGGGACACATAGGGAACTAGGACACAGGGAGCTGGGACACACAGGGAGATGGGACACAGGGAGCTGGGACACAGGGAACTAGGACACACAGGGAACTGGGACACACAGGGAACTGGGACACACAGGGAGCTGGGACACAGGGAGCTGGGACACACAGGGAGCTGGGGCACAGGGAGCTGGGACACACAGGAAACTGGGACACAGGGAGCTGGGGCACAGGGAGCTGGGACACAGGGAGCTGGGACACACAGGGAGCTGGGACACACATGGAGCTGGGACACACAGGGAACTGGGATACAGGGAACTGGGACACACACGGTGCTGGGACACACAGGGAGCTGGGATACAGGCTACTGGGACACACCAGGAGCGAAGACACAGGGAGCTGGGACACAGGGAACTGGGACAACCAGGGAACTGGGACACAGGGAGCTGGGAGACACAGGGAACTGGGACACAGGGAGCTGGGACACAGGGAGCTGGGACACAGGGAGCTGGGAGACACAGGGAACTGGGACACAGGGAGCTGGGAGACACAGGGAACTGGGACACAGGGAGCTGGGACACAGGGTGCTGGGACACAGGGAGCTGGGAGACACAGGGAACTGGGACACACAGGGAACTGGGACACAGGGAGCTGGGAGACACAGGGAACTGGGACACAGGGAGCTGGGACACAGGGAGCTGGGACACAGGGAGCTGGGACACAGGGAGCTGGGAGACACAGGGAACTGGGAGACACAGGGAACTGGGACACACAGGGAACTGGGACACAGGGAGCTGAGACACACAGGGAGCTGGGACACAGGGAGCTGGGACACACAGGGAGATGGGACACAGGGGGCTGGGACACACAGGGAGCTGGGAAACACAGGGAGCTGGGACACACAGGGAACTGGGACACACAGCCAACTGGGACACAGGGAGCTGGGACACGCAGGGAGCTGGGACACAGGGAGCTGAGACTCACAGGGAGATGGGACACACAGGGAGCTGGGACACACAGAGAGATGGGACACAGGGAACTGGGACACAGAGAGCTGGGACACAGGGAGCAGGGACACAGGGAGCTGGGACACACAGGGAGATGGGAAACAGGGGGCTGGGACACACAGGGAGCTGGGACACACAGGGAGCTGGGACACACAGGGAACTGGGACACACAGCCAACTGGGACACAGGGAGCTGGGACACGCAGGGAGCTGGGACACAGGGAGCTGAGACTCACAGGGAGATGGGACACACAGGGAGCTGGGACACACAGGGAGATGGGACACAGGGGGCTGGGACACACAGGGGGCTGGGACACAGGGAGCTGGGAAACACAGGGAGCTGGGACACACAGGGAACTGGGACACACAGGGAGATGGGACACAGGGGGCTGGGACACACAGGGGGCTGGGACACAGGGAGCTGGGACACGCAGGGAGCTGGGACACAGGGAGCTGGGAGACACAGGGAGCTGGGACACAGGGAACTAGGACACAGAGAGCTGGGACACAGGGAGCTGGGAGACACAGGGAACTGGGACACACAGGGAACTGGGACACAGGGAGCTGGGAGACACAGGGAACTGGGACACAGGGAGCTGGGACACAGGGAGCTGGGACACAGGGAGCTGGGAGACACAGGGAACTGGGACACACAGGGAACTGGGACACAGGGAGCTGGGAGACACAGGGAACTGGGACACATGGAACTGGGACACAGGGAGCTGGGACACAGGGAGCTGGGACACAGGGGGCTGGGAGACACAGGGAACTGGGAGACACAGGGAGCTGGGACACACAGGGAACTGGGACACAGGGAGCTGAGACACACAGGGAGCTGGGACACAGGGAGCTGGGACACACAGGGAGCTGGGACACAGGGGGCTGGGACACACAGGGAGCTGGGAAACACAGGGAGCTGGGACACACAGGGAAATGGGACACACAGCCAACTGGGACACAGGGAGCTGGGACACGCAGGGAGCTGGGACACAGGGAGCTGAGACTCACAGGGAGATGGAACACACAGGGAGCTGGGACACACAGGGAGATGGGACACAGGGAACTAGGACACAGAGAGCTGGGACACAGGGAGCTGGGAGACACAGGGAACTGGGACACACAGGGAACTGGGACACAGGGAGCTGGGAGACACAGGGAACTGGGACACAGGGGGCTGGGACACACAGGGGGCTGGGACACAGGGAGCTGGGAAACACAGGGAGCTGGGACACACAGGGAACTGGGACACACAGGGAACTGGGACACAGGGGGCTGGGACACGCAGGGAGCTGGGACACAGGGAGCTGGGAGACACAGGGAGCTGGGACACAGGGAACTTGGACACAGAGAGCTGGGACACAGGGAGCTGGGAGACACAGGGAACTGGGACACACAGGGAACTGGGACACAGGGAGCTGGGAGACACAGGGAACTGGGACACAGGGAGCTGGGACACAGGGAGCTGGGACACAGGGAGCTGGGACACAGGGAGCTGGGAGACACAGGGAGCTGGGAGACACAGGGAACTGGGACACAGGGAGCAGGGAGACACAGGGAACTGGGACACAGGGAACTGGGACACAGGGAGCTGGGACACAGGGAGCTGGGACACAGGGAGCTGGGAGACACAGGGAACTGGGACACACAGGGAACTGGGACACACAGGGAACTGGGACACAGGGAGCTGGGAGACACAGGGAGCTGGGACACAGGGAACTGGGACACAGGGAGCTGAGACACAGGGAGCTGGGACACAGGGAGCTGGGAGACAGGGAGCTGGGAGACACAGGGAACTGGGACACACAGGGAACTGGGACACACAGGGAACTGGGACACAGGGAGCTGGGAGACACAGGGAACTGGGACACACAGGGAACTGGGACACATAGGGAACTAGGACACAGGGAGCTGGGACACACATGGAGATGGGACACAGGGAGCTGGGACACAGGGAATTAGGACACACAGGGAACTGGGACACACAGGGAACTGGGAAACACAGGGAGCTGGGACACAGGGAGCTGGGACACACAGGGAGCTGGGGCACAGGGAGCTGGGACACACAGGAAACTGGGACACAGGGAGCTGGGGCACAGGGAGCTGGGACACAGGGAGCTGGGACACACAGGGAGCTGGGACACACATGGAGCTGGGACACACAGGGAACTGGGATACAGGGAACTGGAACACACACGGTGCTGGGACACACAGGGAGCTGGGATACAGGCTACTGGGACACACCAGGAGCGAAGACACAGGGAGCTGGGACACAGGGAACTGGGACACAGGGAGCTGGGAGACACAGGGAACTGGGACACAGGGAGCTGGGACACAGGGAGCTGGGACACAGGGAGCTGGGAGACACAGGGAACTGGGACACACAGGGAACTGGGACACACAGGGAACTGGGACACAGGGAGCTGGGAGACACAGGGAACTGGGACACAGGGAGCTGGGACACAGGGAGCTGGGAGACACAGGGAACTGGGAGACACAGGGAACTGGGACACAGGGAGCTGGGAGACACAGGGAACTGGGACACAGGGAACTGGGACACAGGGAGCTGGGACACAGGGAGCTGGGACACAGGGAGCTGGGAGACACAGGGAACTGGGAGACACAGGGAACTGGGACACACAGGGAACTGGGACACAGGGAGCTGAGACACACAGGGAGCTGGGACACAGGGAGCTGGGACACACAGGGAGATGGGACACAGGGGGCTGGGACACACAGGGAACTGGGAAACACAGGGAGCTGGGACACACAGGGAACTGGGACACACAGCCAACTGGGACACAGGGAGCTGGGACACGCAGGGAGCTTGGACACAGGGAGCTGAGACTCACAGGGAGATGGGACACACAGGGAGCTGGGACACACAGGGAGATGGGACACAGGGAACTAGGACACAGAGAGCTGGGACACAGGGAGCTGGGAGACACAGGGAACTGGGACACACAGGGAACTGGGACACACAGGGAACTGGGACACAGGGAGCTGGGAGACACAGGGAACTGGGACACAGGGGGCTGGGACACACAGGGGGCTGGGACACAGGGAGCTGGGAAACACAGGGAGCTGGGACACACAGGGAACTGGGACACACAGGGAACTGGGACACTGGGGGCTGGGACACGCAGGGAGCTGGGACACAGGGAGCTGGGAGACACAGGGAGCTGGGACACAGGGAACTTGGACACAGGGAGCAGGGAGACACAGGGAACTGGGACACACAGGGAACTGGGACACAGGGAGCTGGGAGACACAGGGAACTGGGACACAGGGAGCTGGGACACAGGGAGCTGGGACACAGGGAGCTGGGACACAGGGAGCTGGGAGACACAGGGAACTGGGACACACAGGGAACTGGGACACAGGGAGCTGGGAGACACAGGGAACTGGGACACAGGGAGCTGGGACACAGGGAGCTGGGACACAGGGAGCTGGGAGACACAGGGAACTGGGACACACAGGGAACTGGGACACACAGGGAATTGGGACACAGGGAGCTGGGAGACACAGGGAGCTGGGACACAGGGAACTGGGACACAGGGAGCTGGGACACAGGGAGCTGGGACACAGGGAGCTGGGAGACAGGGAGCTGGGAGACACAGGGAACTGGGACACACAGGGAACTGGGACACACAGCGAACTGGGACACAGGGAGCTGGGAGACACAGGGAACTGGGACACACAGGGAACTGGGACACATAGGGAACTAGGACACAGGGAGCTGGGACACACAGGGAGATGGGACACAGGGAGCTGGGACACAGGGAACTAGGACACACAGGGAACTGGGACACACAGGGAACTGGGACACACAGGGAGCTGGGACACAGGGAGCTGGGACACACAGGGAGCTGGGGCACAGGGAGCTGGGAGACACAGGGAACTGGGACACAGGGAACTGGGACACAGGGAGCTGGGACACAGGGAGCTGGGACACAGGGAGCTGGGAGACACAGGGAACTGGGAGACACAGGGAACTGGGACACACAGGGAACTGGGACACAGGGAGCTGAGACACACAGGGAGCTGGGACACAGGGAGCTGGGACACACAGGGAGATGGGACACAGGGGGCTGGGACACACAGGGAGCTGGGAAACACAGGGAGCTGGGACACACAGGGAACTGGGACACACAGCCAACTGGGACACAGGGAGCTGGGACACGCAGGGAGCTTGGACACAGGGAGCTGAGACTCACAGGGAGATGGGACACACAGGGAGCTGGGACACACAGGGAGATGGGACACAGGGAACTAGGACACAGAGAGCTGGGACACAGGGAGCTGGGAGACACAGGGAACTGGGACACACAGGGAACTGGGACACAGGGAGCTGGGAGACACAGGGAACTGGGACACAGGGGGCTGGGACACACAGGGGGCTGGGACACAGGGAGCTGGGAAACACAGGGAGCTGGGACACACAGGGAACTGGGACACACAGGGAACTGGGACACAGGGGGCTGGGACACGCAGGGAGCTGGGACACAGGGAGCTGGGAGACACAGGGAGCTGGGACACAGGGAACTTGGACACAGAGAGCTGGGACACAGCGAGCTGGGAGACACAGGGAACTGGGACACACAGGGAACTGGGACACAGGGAGCTGGGAGACACAGGGAACTGGGACACAGGGAGCTGGGACACAGGGAGCTGGGACACAGGGAGCTGGGACACAGGGAGCTGGGAGACACAGGGAACTGGGACACACAGGGAACTGGGACACAGGGAGCTGGGAGACACAGGGAACTGGGACACAGGGAGCTGGGACACAGGGAGCTGGGACACAGGGAGCTGGGATACACAGGGAACTGGGACACACAGGGAACTGGGACACACAGGGAACTGGGACACAGGGAGCTGGGAGACACAGGGAGCTGGGACACAGGGAACTGGGACACAGGGAGCTGGGACACAGGGAGCTGGGACACAGGGAGCTGGGAGACAGGGAGCTGGGAGACACAGGGAACTGGGACACACAGGGAACTGGGACACACAGGGAACTGGGACACAGAGAGCTGGGAGACACAGGGAACTGGGACACACAGGGAACTGGGACACATAGGGAACTAGGACACAGGGAGCTGGGACACACAGGGAGATGGGACACAGGGAGCTGGGACACAGGGAACTAGGACAAACAGGGAACTCGGACACACAGGGAACTGGGACACACAGGGAGCTGGGACACAGGGAGCTGGGACACACAGGGAGCTGGGGCACAGGGAGCTGGGACACACAGGAAACTGGGACACAGGGAGCTGGGGCACAGGGAGCTGGGACACAGGGAGCTGTGACACACAGGGAGCTGGGACACACAGGGAGCTGGGACACACATGGAGCTGGGACACACATGGAGCTGGGACACAGGGAACTGGGACACACACGGTGCTGGGACACACAGGGAGCTGGGATACAGGCTACTGGGACACACCAGGAGCGAAGACACAGGGAGCTGGGACACAGGGAACTGGGACAACCAGGAGCTGGGACACACAAGGAGCTGGGACAGAGGGCGCTGGGACACAGGGAACTGGGACACACAGGGAACTGGGACACACAGGAAACTGGGACACACAGGGAACTGGGACACAGTGAACTGGGACAGGGAGCTGGGACACAGGGAACTGGGACACAGGGAACTGGGGGACACAGGGTGCTGGGACATAGGGAACTGGGACACACAGGGAGCTGGGACACAGGGAACTGGGACACACAGCGAACAGGGACACACAGGGAGCTGGGACACACAGGGAGCTGGGACACACAGGGAACTGGGACACACAGGGAACTGGGACACAGGGAACTGGGACACAGGGAACTGGGACACAGGGAGCTGGGACACAGTGAGCTGGGACACAGTGAGCTGGGACACACAGGGAACTGGGACACAGGGAGCTGGGGCACAGGGAGCTGGGACACAGGGAACTGGGACACAGGGAGCTGGGACACACAGGGAGCTGGGACACACAGGGAGCTGGGATACAGGCTACTGGGACACACCAGGAGCGAAGACACAGGGAGCTGGGACACAGGGAACTGGGACAACCAGGAGCTGGGACACACAAGGAGCTGGGACAGAGGGAGCTGGGACACAGGGAACTGGGACACAGGGAACTGGGGGACACAGGGTGCTGGGACACAGGGAACTGGGACACACAGGGAGCTGGGACACAGGGAACTGGGACACACAGCGAACAGGGACACACAGGGAGCTGGGACACACAGGGAACTGGGACACACAGGGAACTGGGACACACAGGGAACTGGGACACACAGGGAACTGGGACACAGGGAGTTGACACACAGGGAGCTGGGACACAGTGAGCTGGGACACAGTGAGCTGGGACACACAGGGAACTGGGACACAGGGAGCTGGGGCACAGGGAGCTGGGACACACAGGGAACTGGGACACAGGGAACTGGGACACACAGGGAGCTGGGACACAGAGGGAGCTGGGACACACAGGGAGCTGGGACACAGGGAGCTGGGACACAGGGAGCTGGGAGACACAGGGAACTGGGACACACAGGGAACTGGGACACAGGGAGCTGGGAGACACAGGGAACTGGGACACAGGGAGCTGGGAGACACAGGGAACTGGGACACACAGGGAACTGGGACACAGGGAACTAGGACACAGGGAGCTGGGACACACAGGGAGATGGGACACAGGGAGCTGGGACACAGGGAACTAGGACACACAGGGAACTGGGACACACAGGGAACTGGGACACACAGGGAGCTGGGACACAGGGAGCTGGGACACACAGGGAGCTGGGGCACAGGGAGCTGGGACACACAGGGAGCTGGGGCACAGGGAGCTGGGGCACAGGGAACTGGGACACAGGGAGCTGGGACACACAGGGAGCTGGGACACACAGGGAGTTGGGACACACAGGGAACTGGGATACAGGGAACTGGGACACACACGGTGCTGGGACACACAGGGAGCTGGGACACAGAGGGAACTGGGATACAGGCTACTGGGACACACCAGGAGCGAAGACACAGGGAGCTGGGACACAGGGAGCTGGGACAACCAGGAGTTGGGACACACAAGGAGCTGGGACAGAGGGCGCTGGGACACAGGGAACTGGGACACACAGGGAACTGGGACACAGGGAACTGGGACAGGGAGCTGGGACACAGGGAACTGGGACACAAGGAACTGGGGGACACAGGGTGCTGGGACACAGGGAACTGGGACACACAGGGAGCTGGGACACAAGGAACTGGGACACACAGCGAACAGGGACACACAGGGAGCTGGGACACACAGGGAACTGGGACACACAGGGAACTGGGACACACAGGGAACTGGGACACAGGGAACTGGGACACAGGGAGTTGACACACAGGGAGCTGGGACACAGTGAGCTGGGACACAGTGAGCTGGGACACAGTGAGCTGGGACACACAGGGAACTGGGACACAGGGAGCTGGGGCACAGGGAGCTGGGACACAGGGAACTGGGACACAGGGAACTGGGACACAGGGAACTGGGACACACAGGGAGCTGGGACACACAGGGAGCTGGGATACAGGCTACTGGGACACACCAGGAGCGAAGACACAGGGAGCTGGGACACAGGGAGCTGGGACAACCAGGAGCTGGGACACACAAGGAGCTGGGACAGAGGGCGCTGGGACACAGGGAACTGGGACACACAGGGAACTGGGACACACAGGGAACTGGGACACACAGGGAACTGGGACAGGGAGCTGGGACACAGGGAACTGGGACACAGGGAACTGGGGGACACAGGGAGCTGGGACACAGGGAACTGGGACACACAGCGAACAGGGACACACAGGGAGCTGGGACACACAGGGAACTGGGACACACATGGAACTGGGACACACAGGGAACTGGGACACAGGGAGTTGACACACAGGGAGCTGGGACACAATGAGCTGGGACACAGTGAGCTGGGACACACAGGGAACTGGGACACAGGGAGCTGGGGCACAGGGAGCTGGGACACATAGGGAACTGGGACACAGGGAGCTGGGACACACAGGGAGCTGGGACACAGAGGGAGCTGGGACACACAGGGAGCTGGGACACACAGGGAACTGGGATACAGGGAACTGGGACACACCAGGAGCTGAGACACAGGGAGCTGGGACACAGGGAGCTGGGACACAGGGAACTGGGACACACAGGGAGCTGGGACACAGGGAACTGGGACACACAGGGAGCTGGGACACAGGGAGATGGGACACAGGAGGAGCTGGGACACAGGGAGCTGGGATACAGGGAACTGGGACACACTGGGAGCTGGGACACAGGGAGCTGGGACACACTGGGAGCTGGGACACAGGGAGCTGGGACACACAGGGAGCTAGGACACAGGGAGCTGGGACACACAGGGAGCTGGGACACAGGGAACTGGGATACACTGGGAACTGGGACACAGGGAGCTGGAACACAGGGAGCTGGGACGCACAGGGAGCTGGGACGCACAGGGAACTGGGATACACAGGGAGCTGGGACACAGGGAGCTGGGACACAGGGAACTGGGACACACAGGGAACTGGGACACAGGGAACTGGGACACAGGGAACTGGGACACACAGGGAACTGGGACACAGGGAACTGGGACACACCGGGAACTTGGACACAGGGAGCTGGGAGACACAGGGAGCTGGGACACACAGGGAACTAGGACACAGGGAGCTGGGACACACAGGGAGATGGGACACAGGGAGCTGGGACACAGGGAACTAGGACACACAGGGAATTGGGACACACAGGGAACTGGGACACACAGGGAGCTGGGACACAGGGAGCTTGGACACACAGGGAGCTGGGGCACAGGGAGCTGGGACACACAGGGAACTGGGACACAGGGAACTGGGGCACAGGGAGCTGGGACACAGGGAACTGGGACACAGGGAGCTGGGACACACAGGGAGCTGGGACACACAGGGAGCTGGGATACAGGGAACTGGGACCCACAGGGTGCTGGGACACACTGGGAGCTGGGACACAGAGGGAACTGGGATACAGGGAACTGGGACACACCAGGAGCTAAGACACAGGGAGCTGGGACACAGGGAGCTGGGAGACACCATTAGCTGGGACACACAAGGAGCTGGGACAGAGGGAACTGGGACACACAGGGAACTGGGACACACAGGGAACTGAGACACACACGGAGATGGGACACACAGGGAGATGGGACACAGGGGGCTGGGACACACAGGGAGCTGGGACACACAGGGAGCTGGGACACACAGTGAGCTGGGACACACAGGGAACTTGGACACAGGGAGCTGGGAGACACAGGGAGCTGGGACACACAGGGAACTGGGACACACAGGGAACTGGGACACACAGGGAACTAGGACACAGGGAGCTGGGACACACAGCGAGATGGGACACAGGGAGCTGGGACACAGGGAACTAGGACACACAGGGAATTGGGACACACAGGGAACTGGGACACACAGGGAGCTGGGACACAGGGAGCTGGGACACACAGGGAGCTGGGGCACAGGGAGCTGGGACACACAGGGAACTGGGACACAGGGAACTGGGGCACAGGGAACTGGGGCACAGGGAGCTGGGACACAGGGAGCTGGGACACACAGGGAGCTGGGACACACAGGGAGCTGGGATACAGGGAACTGGGACCCACAGGGTGCTGGGACACACAGGAAACTGGGACACAGGGAGCTGGGGCACAGGGAGCTGGGACACAGGGAGCTGTGACACACAGGGAGCTGGGACACACAGGGAGCTGGGACACACATGGAGCTGGGACACACAGGGAACTGGGATACAGGGAACTGGGACACACACGGTGCTGGGACACACAGGGAGCTGGGATACAGGCTACTGGGACACACCAGGAGCGAAGACACAGGGAGCTGGGACACAGGGAACTGGGACAACCAGGAGCTGGGACATACAAGGAGCTGGGACAGAGGGCGCTGGGACACAGGGAACTGGGACACACAGGGAACTGGGACACACAGGAAACTGGGACACACAGGGAACTGGGACACAGTGAACTGGGACAGGGAGCTGGGACACAGGGAACTGGGACACAGGGAACTGGGGGACACAGGGTGCTGGGACATAGGGAACTGGGACACACAGGGAGCTGGGACACAGGGAACTGGGACACACAGCGAAGAGGGACACACAGGGAGCTGGGACACACAGGGAGCTGGGACACACAGGGAACTGGGACACACAGGGAACTGGGACACAGGGAACTGGGACACAGGGAACTGGGACACAGGGAGCTGGGACACAGTGAGCTGGGACACACAGGGAACTGGGACACAGGGAGCTGGGGCACAGGGAGCTGGGACACAGGGAACTGGGACACAGGGAGCTGGGACACACAGGGAGCTGGGACACACAGGGAGCTGGGATACAGGCTACTGGGACACACCAGGAGCGAAGACACAGGGAGCTGGGACACAGGGAACTGGGACAACCAGGAGCTGGGACACACAAGGAGCTGGGACAGAGGGCGCTGGGACACAGGGAACTGGGACACACAGGGAACTGGGACACGTGGAACTCGGACAGGGAGCTGGGACACAGGGAACTGGGACACAGGGAACTGGGGGACACAGGGTGCTGGGACACAGGGAACTGGGACACACAGGGAGCTGGGACACAGGGAACTGGGACACACAGCGAACAGGGACACACAGGGAGCTGGGACACACAGGGAACTGGGACACACAGGGAACTGGGACACACAGGGAACTGGGACACAGGGAGTTGACACACAGGGAGCTGGGACACAGTGAGCTGGGACACAGTGAGCTGGGACACACAGGGAACTGGGACACAGGGAGCTGGGGCACAGGGAGCTGGGACACACAGGGAACTGGGACACAGGGAACTGGGACACACAGGGAGCTGGGACACACAGGGAGCTGGGACACACAGGGAGCTGGGACACACAGGGAGCTGGGACACAGGGAGCTGGGACACAGGGAGCTGGGAGACACAGGGAACTGGGACACACAGGGAACTGGGACACAGGGAGCTGGGAGACACAGGGAACTGGGACACAGGGAGCTGGGAGACACAGGGAACTGGGACACACAGGGAACTGGGACACATAGGGAACTAGGACACAGGGAGCTGGGACACACAGGGAGATGGGACACAGGGAGCTGGGACACAGGGAACTAGGACACACAGGGAACTGGGACACACAGGGAACTGGGACACACAGGGAGCTGGGACACAGGGAGCTGGGACACACAGGGAGCTGGGGCACAGGGAGCTGGGACACACAGGGAGCTGGGGCACAGGGAGCTGGGGCACAGGGAACTGGGACACAGGGAGCTGGGACACACAGGGAGCTGGGACACACAGGGAGTTGGGACACACAGGGAACTGGGATACAGGGAACTGGGACACACACGGTGCTGGGACACACAGGGAGCTGGGACACAGAGGGAACTGGGATACAGGCTACTGGGACACACCAGGAGTGAAGACACAGGGAGCTGGGACACAGGGAGCTGGGACAACCAGGAGTTGGGACACACAAGGAGCTGGGACAGAGGGCGCTGGGACACAGGGAACTGGGACACACAGGGAACTGGGACACACAGGGAACTGGGACACAGGGAACTGGGACAGGGAGCTGGGACACAGGGAACTGGGACACAAGGAACTGGGGGACACAGGGTGCTGGGACACAGGGAACTGGGACACACAGGGAGCTGGGACACAGGGAACTGGGACACACAGCGAACAGGGACACACAGGGAGCTGGGACACACAGGGAACTGGGACACACAGGGAACTGGGACACACAGGGAACTGGGACACAGGGAACTGGGACACAGGGAGTTGACACACAGGGAGCTGGGACACAGTGAGCTGGGACACAGTGAGCTGGGACACAGTGAGCTGGGACACACAGGGAACTGGGACACAGGGAGCTGGGGCACAGGGAGCTGGGACACAGGGAACTGGGACACAGGGAACTGGGACACAGGGCACTGGGACACACAGGGAGCTGGGACACACAGGGAGCTGGGATACAGGCTACTGGGACACACCAGGAGCGAAGACACAGGGAGCTGGGACACAGGGAGCTGGGACAACCAGGAGCTGGGACACACAAGGAGCTGGGACAGAGGGCGCTGGGACACAGGGAACTGGGACACACAGGGAACTGGGACACACAGGGAACTGGGACAGGGAGCTGGGACACAGGGAACTGGGACACAGGGAACTGGGGGACACAGGGAGCTGGGACACAGGGAACTGGGACACACAGCGAACAGGGACACACAGGGAGCTGGGACACACAGGGAACTGGGACACACATGGAACTGGGACACACAGGGAACTGGGACACAGGGAGTTGACACACAGGGAGCTGGGACACAATGAGCTGGGACACAGTGAGCTGGGACACACAGGGAACTGGGACACAGGGAGCTGGGGCACAGGGAGCTGGGACACACAGGGAACTGGGACACAGGGAGCTGGGACACACAGGGAGCTGGGACACAGAGGGAGCTGGGACACACAGGGAGCTGGGACACACAGGGAACTGGGATACAGGGAACTGGGACACACCAGGAGCTGAGACACAGGGAGCTGGGACACAGGGAGCTGGGACACAGGGAACTGGGACACACAGGGAGCTGGGACACAGGGAACTGGGACACACAGGGAGCTGGGACACAGGGAGATGGGACACAGGAGGAGCTGGGACACAGGGAGCTGGGATACAGGGAACTGGGACACACTGGGAGCTGGGACACAGGGAGCTGGGACACACTGGGAGCTGGGACACAGGGAGCTGGGACACACAGGGAGCTAGGACACAGGGAGCTGGGACACACAGGGAGCTGGGACACAGGGAACTGGGATACACTGGGAACTGGGACACAGGGAGCTGGAACACAGGGAGCTGGGACGCACAGGGAGCTGGGACGCACAGGGAACTGGGATACACAGGGAGCTGGGACACAGGGAGCTGGGACACAGGGAACTGGGACACACAGGGAACTGGGACACAGGGAACTGGGACACAGGGAACTGGGACACACAGGGAACTGGGACACAGGGAACTGGGACACACCGGGAACTTGGACACAGGGAGCTGGGAGACACAGGGAGCTGGGACACACAGGGAACTGGGACACACAGGGAACTGGGACACACAGGGAACTAGGACACAGGGAGCTGGGACACACAGGGAGATGGGACACAGGGAGCTGGGACACAGGGAACTAGGACACACAGGGAATTGGGACACACAGGGAACTGGGACACACAGGGAGCTGGGACACAGGGAGCTTGGACACACAGGGAGCTGGGGCACAGGGAGCTGGGACACACAGGGAACTGGGACACAGGGAACTGGGGCACAGGGAGCTGGGACACAGGGAACTGGGACACAGGGAGCTGGGACACACAGGGAGCTGGGACACACAGGGAGCTGGGATACAGGGAACTGGGACCCACAGGGTGCTGGGACACACTGGGAGCTGGGACACAGAGGGAACTGGGATACAGGGAACTGGGACACACCAGGAGCTAAGACACAGGGAGCTGGGACACAGGGAGCTGGGAGACACCAGGAGCTGGGACACACAAGGAGCTGGGACAGAGGGAACTGGGACACACAGGGAACTGGGACACACAGGGAACTGAGACACACACGGAGATGGGACACACAGGGAGATGGGACACAGGGGGCTGGGACACACAGGGAGCTGGGACACACAGGGAGCTGGGACACACAGGGAGCTGGGACACACAGTGAGCTGGGACACACAGGGAACTTGGACACAGGGAGCTGGGAGACACAGGGAGCTGGGACACACAGGGAACTGGGACACACAGGGAACTGGGACACACAGGGAACTAGGACACAGGGAGCTGGGACACACAGGGAGATGGGACACAGGGAGCTGGGACACAGGGAACTAGGACACACAGGGAATTGGGACACACAGGGAACTGGGACACACAGGGAGCTGGGACACACAGGGAGCTGGGGCACAGGGAGCTGGGACACACAGGGAACTGGGACACAGGGAACTGGGGCACAGGGAGCTGGGACACAGGGAACTGGGACACAGGGAGCTGGGACACACAGGGAGCTGGGACACACAGGGAGCTGGGATACAGGGAACTGGGACCCACAGGGTGCTGGGACACACAGGGAGCTGGGTCACAGAGGGAACTGGGATACAGGGAACTGGGACACACCAGGAGCTAAGACACAGGGAGCTGGGACACAGGGAGCTGGGAGACACCAGGAGCTGGGACACACAAGGAGCTGGGACAGAGGGAACTGGGACACACAGGGAACTGGGACACACAGGGAACTGAGACACACACGGAGATGGGACACACAGGGAGATGGGACACAGGGGGCTGGGACACACAGGGAGCTGGGACACACAGGGAGCTGGGACACACAGTGAGCTGGGACACACAGGGAACTGGGACAGAGGGAGCTGAGACACACAGGGAGATTGGACACACAGGGAGATGGGACACAGGGGGCTGGGACACACAGGGGGCTGGGACACAGGGGCTGGGAAACACAGGGAGCTGGGACACACAGGGAACTGGGACACAGGGAACTGGGACACACAGGGACCTGGGACTCAGGGAGTTGGGACACAGGGAGCTGGGACACACAGGGACCTGGGACACAGGGAGCTGGGACACACAGGGAGCTGGGACACACAGGGACCTGGGACACAGGGAGCTGGGACACACAGGGACCTGGGACACAGGTAGCTGGGACACACAGGGAGCTGGGACACAGGGAGATGGGACACAGGGAACTGGGACACACAGGGACCTGGGACACAGGGGGCTGGGACACACAGGGTGTTGGGACACAGGGAGATGGGACACAGGGAACTGGGACACAGGGAACTGGGACACAGGGAACTGGGACACAGGGAGCTGGGACACAGGGAGCTGGGGCACAGGGAACTGGGACACAGGGAGCTGGGACACAGGGAACTGGGACACAGGGAACTGGGACACACAGGGAGCTGGGACACAGGGAGCAGGGACACAGGGAGCAGGGACACAGGTAACTGGGACACAGGGAACTGGGACACACAGGGAACTGGGACACACAGGGAGCTGGGACACAGGGAGCTGGAAACTGGGAGTTGGGACACAGGGAACTGGGACACAGGGAACTGGGACACACAGGGAACTGGGACACAGGGAGCTGGGACACAGGGAACTGGGACACACAGGGAGCTGGGACACACAGGGAGCTGGGACACACAGGGAGCTGGGGCACAGGGAGCTGGGACACACAGGAAACTGGGACACAGAGAGCTGGGGCACACGGAGCTGGGACACAGGGAACTGGGACACACAGGGAGCTGGGACACACAGGGAGCTGGGACACACAGGGAGCTGGGACACAGGGAACTGGGACACAGGGAACTGGGACACACAGGGAGCTGGGACACACAGGGAGCTGGGACACACAGGGAGCTGGGACACACAGGGAGCTGGGATACAGGCTACTGGGACACACCAGGAGCGAAGACACAGGGAGCTGGGACACAGGGAGCTGGGACACACCAGGAGCTGGGACACACAAGGAGCTGGGACAGAGGGAGCTGAGACACACAGGGAGATTGGACACACAGGGAGATGGGACACAGGGGGCTGGGACACACAGGGGGCTGGGACACAGGGGCTGGGAAACACAGGGAGCTGGGACACACAGGGAACTAGGACACAGGGAGCTGGGACACACAGGGACCTGGGACACAGGGAACTGGGACACACAGGGACCTGGGACTCAGGGAGTTGGGACACAGGGAGCTGGGACACACAGGGACCTGGGACACAGGGAGCTGGGACACACAGGGAGCTGGGACACACAGGGACCTGGGACACAGGGAGCTGGGACACACAGGGACCTGGGACACAGGGAACTGGGACACACAGGAACCTGGGACACAGGGAGCTGGGACACACAGGGAGCTGGGACACAGGGAGATGGGACACAGGGAACTGGGACATACAGGGAACTGGGACACAGGGAACTGGGACACAGGGAGCTGGGACACAGGGAGCTGGGACACAGGGAGCTGGGACACAGGGAACTAGGACACAGGGAGCAGGGACACACAGGGAGCTGGGACACAGGGAGCAGGGACACAGGGAGCAGGGACACAGGTAACTGGGACACAGGGAACTGGGACACACAGGGAACTGGGACACACAGGGAGCTGGGACACAGGGAGCTGGAAACTGGGAGTTGGGACACAGGGAACTGGGACACAGGGAACTGGGACACACAGGGAACTGGGACACAGGGAGCTGGGACACAGGGAACTGGGACACACAGGGAGCTGGGACACAGGGAGCTGGGAAACACAGGGAGCTGGGGCACAGGGAGCTGGGACACACAGGAAACTGGGACACAGGGAGCTGGAAACTGGGAGTTGGGACACAGAGAGCTGGGGCACACGGAGCTGGGACACAGGGAACTGGGACACAGGGAGCTGGGACACACAGGGAGCTGGGACACACAGGGAGCTGGGACACACAGGGAGCTGGGACACAGGGAACTGGGACACAGGGAGCTGGGACACACAGGGAGCTGGGACACACAGGGAGCTGGGACACACAGGGAACTGGGATACAGGCTACTGGGACACACCAGGAGCGAAGACACAGGGAGCTGGGACACAGGGAGCTGGGACACACAGGGATCTGGGACACAGGGAACTAGGACACAGGGAGCTGGGACACACAGGGAACTGGGACACAGGGAGCTGGGGCATAGGGAGCTGGGGGACACAGGGAGATGGGACACAGGGAACTGGGACACACAGGGAACTGGGACACAGGGAACTGGGACACAGGGAACTGGGACACACAGGGAGCTGGGACACAGGGAGCAGGGACACAGGGAGCAGGGACACAGGTAACTGGGACACAGGGAACTGGGACACACAGGGAACTGGGACACACAGGGAGCTGGGACACAGGGAGCTGGAAACTGGGAGTTGGGACACAGGGAACTGGGACACAGGGAACTGGGACACACAGGGAACTGGGACACAGGGAGCTGGGACACAGGGAACTGGGACACACAGGGAGCTGGGACACACAGGGAGCTGGGACACACAGGGAGCTGGGGCACAGGGAGCTGGGACACACAGGAAACTGGGACACAGAGAGCTGGGGCACACGGAGCTGGGACACAGGGAACTGGGACACACAGGGAGCTGGGACACACAGGGAGCTGGGACACACAGGGAGCTGGGACACAGGGAACTGGGACACAGGGAACTGGGACACACAGGGAGCTGGGACACACAGGGAGCTGGAACACACAGGGAGCTGGGACACACAGGGAGCTGGGATACAGGCTACTGGGACACACCAGGAGCGAAGACACAGGGAGCTGGGACACAGGGAGCTGGGACACACCAGGAGCTGGGACACACAAGGAGCTGGGACAGAGGGAGCTGGGACACACAGGGAACTGGGACAGAGGGAGCTGAGACACACAGGGAGATTGGACACACAGGGAGATGGGACACAGGGGGCTGGGACACACAGGGGGCTGGGACACAGGGGCTGGGAAACACAGGGAGCTGGGACACACAGGGAACTGGGACACAGGGAACTGGGACACACAGGGACCTGGGACTCAGGGAGTTGGGACACAGGGAGCTGGGACACACAGGGACCTGGGACACAGGGAGCTGGGACACAGGGAGCTGGGACACACAGGGAGCTGGGACACACAGGGACCTGGGACACAGGGAGCTGGGACACACAGGGACCTGGGACACAGGGAACTGGGACACACAGGAACCTGGGACACAGGGAGCTGGGACACACAGGGAGCTGGGACACAGGGAGATGGGACACAGGGAACTGGGACACACAGGGAACTGGGACACAGGGAGCTGGGACACAGGGAGCTGGGACACAGGGAGCTGGGACACAGGGAACTAGGACACAGGGAGCAGGGACACACAGGGAGCTGGGACACAGGGAGCAGGGACACAGGGAGCAGGGACACAGGTAACTGGGACACAGGGAACTGGGACACAGGGAACTGGGACACACAGGGAACTGGGACACACAGGGAGCTGGGACACAGGGAGCTGGAAACTGGGAGTTGGGACACAGGGAACTGGGACACAGGGAACTGGGACACACAGGGAACTGGGACACAGGGAGCTGGGACACAGGGAACTGGGACACACAGGGAGCTGGGACACAGGGAGCTGGGACACACAGGGAGCTGGGGCACAGGGAGCTGGGACACACAGGAAACTGGGACACAGGGAGCTGGAAACTGGGAGTTGGGACACAGAGAGCTGGGGCACACGGAGCTGGGACACAGGGAACTGGGACACAGGGAGCTGGGACACACAGGGAGCTGGGACACACAGGGAGCTGGGACACACAGGGAGCTGGGACACAGGGAACTGGGACACAGGGAGCTGGGACACACAGGGAGCTGGGACACACAGGGAGCTGGGACACACAGGGAGCTGGGACACAGAGGGAACTGGGATACAGGCTACTGGGACACACCAGGAGCGAAGACACAGGGAGCTGGGACACAGGGAGCTGGGACACACAGGGATCTGGGACACAGGGAACTAGGACACAGGGAGCTGGGGCACAGGGAGCTGGGACACAGGCAACTGGGACACAGGGAGCTGGGACACACAGAGAGCTGGGACACACAGAGAGCTGGGACACACAGGGAGCTGGGACACACAGGGAGCTGGGACACACAGGGAGCTGGGACACACAGGGAACTGGGACACACAGGGAGCTGGGACACAGAGGGAGCTGGGACACACAGGGAGCTGGGACACACAGGGAACTGGGTTACAGGGAACTGGGACACACCAGGAGCAGAGACACAGGGAGCTGGGACACAGGGAGCTGGGACACAGGGAACTGGGACACACAGGAGAGCTGGGACACAGGAAACTGGGACATAGGGAATTGGGACACAGGGAGATGGGACACAGGAGGAGCTGGGACACAGGATGCTGGGATACAGGGAACTGGGACACACAGGGAGCTGGGACACACAGGGAGCTGGGACACACAGGGAACTGGGACACACAGGGAGCTGGGACACAGAGGGAGCTGGGACACACAGGGAGCTGGGACACACAGGGAACTGGGTTACAGGGAACTGGGACACACCAGGAGCAGAGACACAGGGAGCTGGGACACAGGGAGCTGGGACACAGGGAACTGGGACACACAGGAGAGCTGGGACACAGGAAACTGGGACATAGGGAATTGGGACACAGGGTGATGGGACACAGGAGGAGCTGGGACACAGGATGCTGGGATACAGGGAACTGGGACACACAGGGAGCTGGGACACAGGGAGCTGGGACACACTGGGAGCTGGGACACAGAGAGCTGGGACACACAGGGAGCTAGGACACAGGTAGCTGGGACACACAGGGAGCTGGGACACAGGGAACTGGGACACACAGGGAACTGGGACACAGAGAGCTGGGACACAGGGAGCTGGGCCACAGGGAGCTGGGACGCACAGGGAGCTGGGACGCACAGGGAACTGGGATACACAGGGAGCTGGGACACAGGGAGCTGGGACACAGGGAACTGGGACACACAGGGAACTGGGACACAGGGAACTGGGACACAGGGAACTGGGACACAGGGAGCTGGGACACAGGGAGCTGGGACGCACAGGGAGCTGGGACGCACAGGGAACTGGGATACACAGGGAGCTGGGACACAGGGAGCTGGGACACAGGGAACTGGGACACACAGGGAACTGGGACACAGGGAACTGGGACACACAGGGAATTGGGACACAGGGAGCTGGGACACAGGGTGCTGGGACACAGGGTGCTGGGACGCAGGGAGCTGGGAGACACCGGGAACTGGTACACACAGGGAGCTGGACACAGCGAACTGGGACACACCGGGAACTGGGACACAGGGAGCTGGGACACAGGGAGCTGGGACACAGGGAGCTGGGACACACAGGGACTGGGACACAGGGAGTTGGGACACAGGGAGCTGGGACACACAGGGAGTTGGGACACAGGGAGCTGGGATACACAGGGAGCTGGGGCACAGGGAACTTGGACACAGGGAACTGGGACAAAGGGAATTGGGACACAGGGAGATGGGACACAGGAGGAGCTGGGACACAGGATGCTGGGATACAGGGAGCTGGGACACACAGGGAGATGGGACACAGGGAGCTGGGACACAGGGAACTAGGACACACAGGGAACTGGGACACACAGGGAACTGGGACACACAGGGAGCTGGGACACAGAGAGCTGGGACACACAGGGAGCTGGGGCACAGGGAGCTGGGACACACAGGGAGCTGGGGCACAGGGAGCTGGGGCACAGGGAACTGGGACACAGGGAGCTGGGGCACAGGGAACTGGGACACAGGGAGCTGGGACACACAGGGAGCTGGGACACACAGGGAACTGGGATACAGGGAACTGGGACACACACGGTGCTGGGACACACAGGGAGCTGGGACACAGAGGGAACTGGGATACAGGCTACTGGGACACACCAGGAGCGAAGACACAGGGAGCTGGGACAGAGGGCGCTGGGACACAGGGAACTGGGACACACAGGGAACTGGGACACACAGGGAACTGGGACACAGGGAACTGGGACACAGGGAACTGGGGGACACAGGGTGCTGGGACACAGGGAACTGGGACACACAGGGAGCTGGGACACAGGGAGCTGGGACACAGGGAACTGGGACACACAGCGAACTGGGACACACAGGGAGCTGGGACACACAGGGAACTGGGACACACAGGGAACTGGGACACAGGGAGTTGACACACAGGGAGCTGGGACACAGTGAGCTGGGACACAGTGAGCTGGGACACAGTGAGCTGGGACACACAGGGAACTGGGACACAGGGAGCTGGGGCACAGGGAGCTGGGACACAGGGAACTGGGACACAGGGAACTGGGACACAGGGAACTGGGACACACAGGGAGCTGGGACACACAGGGAGCTGGGATACAGGCTACTGGGACACACCAGGAGCGAAGACACAGGGAGCTGGGACACAGGGAGTTGGGACAACCAGGAGCTGGGACACACAAGGAGCTGGGACAGAGGGCGCTGGGACACAGGGAACTGGGACACACAGGGAACTGGGACACACAGGGAACTGGGACAGGGAGCTGGGACACAGGGAACTGGGACACAGGGAACTGGGGGACACAGGGAGCTGGGACACAGGGAACTGGGACACACAGCGAACAGGGACACACAGCGAACAGGGACACACAGGGAGCTGGGACACACAGGGAACTGGGACACACAGGGAACTGGGACACAGGGAGTTGACACACAGGGAGCTGGGACACAGTGAGCTGGGACACAGTGAGCTGGGACACACAGGGAACTGGGACACAGGGAGCTGGGGCATAGGGAGCTGGGACACACAGGGAGCTGGGACACAGGGAGCTGGGACACACAGGGAGCTGGGACACACAGGGAGCTGGGACACAGAGGGAGCTGGGACACACAGGGAGCTGGGACACACAGGGAACTGGGATACAGGGAACTGGGACACACCAGGAGCTGAGACACAGGGAGCTGGGACACAGGGAGCTGGGACACAGGGAGCTGGGACACACAGGGAGCTGGGACACAGGGAACTGGGACACACAGGGAGCTGGGACACAGGGAGATGGGACACAGGAGGAGCTGGGACACAGGGAGCTGGGATACAGGGAACTGGGACACACTGGGAGCTGGGACACACTGGGAGCTGGGACACACTGGGAGCTGGGACACAGGGAGCTGGGACACACAGGGAGCTAGGACACAGGGAGCTGGGACACACAGGGAGCTGGGACACAGGGAACTGGGATACACTGGGAACTGGGACACAGGGAGCTGGAACACAGGGAGCTGGGACGCACAGGGAGCTGGGACGCACAGGGAACTGGGATACACAGGGAGCTGGGACACAGGGAGCTGGGACACAGGGAACTGGGACACACAGGGAACTGGGACACAGGGAACTGGGACACAGGGAACTGGGACACACAGGGAACTGGGACACAGGGAACTGGGACACACAGGGAGATGGGACACAGGGAGCTGGGACACAGGGAACTAGGACACACAGGGAATTGGGACACACAGGGAACTGGGACACACAGGGAGCTGGGACACAGGGAGCTGGGACACACAGGGAGCTGGGGCACAGGGAGCTGGGACACACAGGGAACTGGGACACAGGGAACTGGGGCACAGGGAGCTGGGACACAGGGAACTGGGACACAGGGAGCTGGGACACACAGGGAGCTGGGACACACAGGGAGCTGGGATACAGGGAACTGGGACCCACAGGGTGCTGGGACACACAGGGAGCTGGGACACAGAGGTAACTGGGATACAGGGAACTTGCACACACCAGGAGCTAAGACACAGGGAGCTGGGACACAGGGAGCTGGGAGACACCAGGAGCTGGGACACACAAGGAGCTGGGACAGAGGGAACTGGGACACACAGGGAACTGGGACACACAGGGAACTGAGACACACACGGAGATGGGACACACAGGTGGATGGGACACAGGGAGCTGGGACACAGGGAACTGGGACACAGGGAGATGGGACACAGGGGACTGGGACACACAGGGAGCTGGGACACACAGGGAGATGGGACACACAGGGAGATGTGACACAGGGGGCTGGGACACACAGGGAGCTGGGACACACAGGGAGCTGGGACACACAGGGAGATGGGACACACAGGGAACTGGGACAGAGGGAGCTGAGACACACAGGGAGATTGGACACACAGGGAGATGGGACACAGGGGGCTGGGACACACAGGGGGCTGGGACACAGGGGCTGGGAAACACAGGGAGCTGGGACACACAGGGAACTGGGACACAGGGAACTGGGACACACAGGGACCTGGGACAGAGGGCGCTGGGACACAGGGAACTGGGACACACAGGGAACTGGGACACAGGGAACTGGGACACACAGGGACCTGGGACTCAGGGAGTTGGGACACAGGGAGCTGGGACACACAAGGAGCTGGGACAGAGGGCGCTGGGACACAGGGAACTGGGACACACAGGGAACTGGGACACACAGGGAACTGGGACACACAGGGACCTGGGACTCAGGGAGTTGGGACACAGGGAGCTGGGACACACAGGGACCTGGGACACAGGGAGCTGGGACACACAGGGAGCTGGGACACAGGGAGCTGGGACACACAGGGACCTGGGACACAGGGAGCTGGGACACACAGGGAGCTGGGACACACAGGGAGCTGGGACACAGGGAGATGGGACACAGGGAACTGGGACACACAGGGACCTGGGACACAGGGGGCTGGGACACACAGGGTGTTGGGACACAGGGAGATGGGACACAGGGAACTGGGACACAGGGAACTGGGACACAGGGAGCTGGGACACAGGGAGCTGGGACACAGGGAGCTGGGACACAGGGAACTGGGACACAGGGAGCTGGGACACAGGGAACTGGGACACAGGGAGCTGGGACACACAGGGAGCTGGGACACAGGGAGCAGGGACACAGGGAGCAGGGACACAGGTAACTGGGACACAGGGAACTGGGACACACAGGGAACTGGGACACACAGGGAGCTGGGACACAGGGAGCTGGAAACTGGGAGTTGGGACACAGGGAACTGGGACACAGGGAACTGGGACACACAGGGAACTGGGACACAGGGAGCTGGGACACAGGGAACTGGGACACACAGGGAGCTGGGACACACAGGGAGCTGGGACACACAGGGAGCTGGGGCACAGGGAGCTGGGACACACAGGAAACTGGGACACAGAGAGCTGGGGCACACAGAGCTGGGACACAGGGAACTGGGACACACAGGGAGCTGGGACACACAGGGAGCTGGGACACACAGGGAGCTGGGACACAGGGAACTGGGACACAGGGAACTGGGACACACAGGGAGCTGGGACACACAGGGAGCTGGGACACACAGGGATCTGGGACACAGAGGGAGCTGGGATACAGGCTACTGGGACACACCAGGAGCGAAGACACAGGGAGCTGGGACACACCAGGAGCTGGGACACACAAGGAGCTGGGACAGAGGGAGCTGGGACACACAGGGAACTGGGACAGAGGGAGCTGAGACACACAGGGAGATTGGACACACAGGGAGATGGGACACAGGGGGCTGGGACACACAGGGGGCTGGGACAGAGGGGCTGGGAAACACAGGGAGCTGGGACACACAGGGAACTGGGACACAGGGAACTGGGACACACAGGGACCTGGGAGTCAGGGAGTTGGGACACAGGGAGCTGGGACACACAGGGACCTGGGACACAGGGAGCTGGGACACACAGGGAGCTGGGACACACAGGGACCTGGGACACAGGGAGCTGGGACACACAGGGACCTGGGACACAGGGAGCTGGGACACACAGGGAGCTGGGACACAGGGAGATGGGACACAGGGAACTGGGACACACAGGAACCTGTGACACAGTGAGCTGGGGGACACAGGGAGATGGGACACAGGGAACTGGGACACACAGGGAACTGGGACACAGGGAACTGGGACACAGGGAACTGGGACACAGGGAGCTGGGACACAGGGAACTGGGACACAGGGAACTGGGACACAGGGAGCTGGGACACAGGGAACTAGGACACAGGGAGCAGGGACACACAGGGAGCTGGGACACAGGGAGCAGGGACACAGGGAGCAGGGACACAGGTAACTGGGACACAGTGAGCTGGGACACACAGGGAACTGGGACACAGGGAGCTGGGGCACAGGGAGCTGGGACACAGGCAACTGGGACACAGGGAGCTGGGACACACAGGGATCTGGGACACAGGGAACTAGGACACAGGGAGCTGGGGCACAGGGAGCTGGGACACAGGCAACTGGGACACAGGGAGCTGGGACACACAGAGAGCTGGGACACACAGAGAGCTGGGACACACAGGGAGCTGGGACACACAGGGAGCTGGGACACACAGGGAGCTGGGACACAGAGGGAGCTGGGACACACAGGGAGCTGGGACACACAGGGAGCTGGGACACACAGGGAACTGGGTTACAGGGAACTGGGACACACCAGGAGCAGAGACACAGGGAGCTGGGACACAGGGAGCTGGGACACAGGGAACTGGGACACACAGGAGAGCTGGGACACAGGAAACTGGGACATAGGGAATTGGGACACAGGGTGATGGGACACAGGAGGAGCTGGGACACAGGATGCTGGGATACAGGGAACTGGGACACACAGGGAGCTGGGACACACAGGGAGCTGGGACACACAGGGAACTGGGACACACAGGGAGCTGGGACACAGAGGGAGCTGGGACACACAGGGAGCTGGGACACACAGGGAACTGGGTTACAGGGAACTGGGACACACCAGGAGCAGAGACACAGGGAGCTGGGACACAGGGAGCTGGGACACAGGGAATTGGGACACACAGGAGAGCTGGGACACAGGAAACTGGGACATAGGGAACTGGGACACACAGGGAGCTGGGACACAGGGAGCAGGGACACAGGGAGCAGGGACACAGGTAACTGGGACACAGGGAACTGGGACACACAGGGAACTGGGACACACAGGGAGCTGGGACACAGGGAGCTGGAAACTGGGAGTTGGGACACAGGGAACTGGGACACAGGGAACTGGGACACACAGGGAACTGGGACACAGGGAGCTGGGACACAGGGAACTGGGACACACAGGGAGCTGGGACACACAGGGAGCTGGGACACACAGGGAGCTGGGGCACAGGGAGCTGGGACACACAGGAAACTGGGACACAGAGAGCTGGGGCACACGGAGCTGGGACACAGGGAACTGGGACACACAGGGAGCTGGGACACACAGGGAGCTGGGACACACAGGGAGCTGGGACACAGGGAACTGGGACACAGGGAACTGGGACACACAGGGAGCTGGGACACACAGGGAGCTGGAACACACAGGGAGCTGGGACACACAGGGAGCTGGGATACAGGCTACTGGGACACACCAGGAGCGAAGACACAGGGAGCTGGGACACAGGGAGCTGGGACACACCAGGAGCTGGGACACACAAGGAGCTGGGACAGAGGGAGCTGGGACACACAGGGAACTGGGACAGAGGGAGCTGAGACACACAGGGAGATTGGACACACAGGGAGATGGGACACAGGGGGCTGGGACACACAGGGGGCTGGGACACAGGGGCTGGGAAACACAGGGAGCTGGGACACACAGGGAACTGGGACACAGGGAACTGGGACACACAGGGACCTGGGACTCAGGGAGTTGGGACACAGGGAGCTGGGACACACAGGGACCTGGGACACAGGGAGCTGGGACACAGGGAGCTGGGACACACAGGGAGCTGGGACACACAGGGACCTGGGACACAGGGAGCTGGGACACACAGGGACCTGGGACACAGGGAACTGGGACACACAGGAACCTGGGACACAGGGAGCTGGGACACACAGGGAGCTGGGACACAGGGAGATGGGACACAGGGAACTGGGACACACAGGGAACTGGGACACAGGGAGCTGGGACACAGGGAGCTGGGACACAGGGAGCTGGGACACAGGGAACTAGGACACAGGGAGCAGGGACACACAGGGAGCTGGGACACAGGGAGCAGGGACACAGGGAGCAGGGACACAGGTAACTGGGACACAGGGAACTGGGACACAGGGAACTGGGACACACAGGGAACTGGGACACACAGGGAGCTGGGACACAGGGAGCTGGAAACTGGGAGTTGGGACACAGGGAACTGGGACACAGGGAACTGGGACACACAGGGAACTGGGACACAGGGAGCTGGGACACAGGGAACTGGGACACACAGGGAGCTGGGACACAGGGAGCTGGGACACACAGGGAGCTGGGGCACAGGGAGCTGGGACACACAGGAAACTGGGACACAGGGAGCTGGAAACTGGGAGTTGGGACACAGAGAGCTGGGGCACACGGAGCTGGGACACAGGGAACTGGGACACAGGGAGCTGGGACACACAGGGAGCTGGGACACACAGGGAGCTGGGACACACAGGGAGCTGGGACACAGGGAACTGGGACACAGGGAGCTGGGACACACAGGGAGCTGGGACACACAGGGAGCTGGGACACACAGGGAGCTGGGACACAGAGGGAACTGGGATACAGGCTACTGGGACACACCAGGAGCGAAGACACAGGGAGCTGGGACACAGGGAGCTGGGACACACAGGGATCTGGGACACAGGGAACTAGGACACAGGGAGCTGGGGCACAGGGAGCTGGGACACAGGCAACTGGGACACAGGGAGCTGGGACACACAGAGAGCTGGGACACACAGAGAGCTGGGACACACAGGGAGCTGGGACACACAGGGAGCTGGGACACACAGGGAGCTGGGACACACAGGGAACTGGGACACACAGGGAGCTGGGACACAGAGGGAGCTGGGACACACAGGGAGCTGGGACACACAGGGAACTGGGTTACAGGGAACTGGGACACACCAGGAGCAGAGACACAGGGAGCTGGGACACAGGGAGCTGGGACACAGGGAACTGGGACACACAGGAGAGCTGGGACACAGGAAACTGGGACATAGGGAATTGGGACACAGGGAGATGGGACACAGGAGGAGCTGGGACACAGGATGCTGGGATACAGGGAACTGGGACACACAGGGAGCTGGGACACACAGGGAGCTGGGACACACAGGGAACTGGGACACACAGGGAGCTGGGACACAGAGGGAGCTGGGACACACAGGGAGCTGGGACACACAGGGAACTGGGTTACAGGGAACTGGGACACACCAGGAGCAGAGACACAGGGAGCTGGGACACAGGGAGCTGGGACACAGGGAACTGGGACACACAGGAGAGCTGGGACACAGGAAACTGGGACATAGGGAATTGGGACACAGGGTGATGGGACACAGGAGGAGCTGGGACACAGGATGCTGGGATACAGGGAACTGGGACACACAGGGAGCTGGGACACAGGGAGCTGGGACACACTGGGAGCTGGGACACAGAGAGCTGGGACACACAGGGAGCTAGGACACAGGTAGCTGGGACACACAGGGAGCTGGGACACAGGGAACTGGGACACACAGGGAACTGGGACACAGAGAGCTGGGACACAGGGAGCTGGGCCACAGGGAGCTGGGACGCACAGGGAGCTGGGACGCACAGGGAACTGGGATACACAGGGAGCTGGGACACAGGGAGCTGGGACACAGGGAACTGGGACACACAGGGAACTGGGACACAGGGAACTGGGACACAGGGAACTGGGACACAGGGAGCTGGGACACAGGGAGCTGGGACGCACAGGGAGCTGGGACGCACAGGGAACTGGGATACACAGGGAGCTGGGACACAGGGAGCTGGGACACAGGGAACTGGGACACACAGGGAACTGGGACACAGGGAACTGGGACACACAGGGAATTGGGACACAGGGAGCTGGGACACAGGGTGCTGGGACACAGGGTGCTGGGACGCAGGGAGCTGGGAGACACCGGGAACTGGGACACACAGGGAGCTGGACACAGCGAACTGGGACACACCGGGAACTGGGACACAGGGAGCTGGGACACAGGGAGCTGGGACACAGGGAGCTGGGACACACAGGGACTGGGACACAGGGAGTTGGGACACAGGGAGCTGGGACACACAGGGAGTTGGGACACAGGGAGCTGGGATACACAGGGAGCTGGGGCACAGGGAACTTGGACACAGGGAACTGGGACAAAGGGAATTGGGACACAGGGAGATGGGACACAGGAGGAGCTGGGACACAGGATGCTGGGATACAGGGAGCTGGGACACACAGGGAGATGGGACACAGGGAGCTGGGACACAGGGAACTAGGACACACAGGGAACTGGGACACACAGGGAACTGGGACACACAGGGAGCTGGGACACAGAGAGCTGGGACACACAGGGAGCTGGGGCACAGGGAGCTGGGACACACAGGGAGCTGGGGCACAGGGAGCTGGGGCACAGGGAACTGGGACACAGGGAGCTGGGGCACAGGGAACTGGGACACAGGGAGCTGGGACACACAGGGAGCTGGGACACACAGGGAACTGGGATACAGGGAACTGGGACACACACGGTGCTGGGACACACAGGGAGCTGGGACACAGAGGGAACTGGGATACAGGCTACTGGGACACACCAGGAGCGAAGACACAGGGAGCTGGGACACAGGGAGCTGGGACAACCAGGAGTTGGGACACACAAGGAGCTGGGACAGAGGGCGCTGGGACACAGGGAACTGGGACACACAGGGAACTGGGACACACAGGGAACTGGGACACAGGGAACTGGGACACAGGGAACTGGGGGACACAGGGTGCTGGGACACAGGGAACTGGGACACACAGGGAGCTGGGACACAGGGAGCTGGGACACAGGGAACTGGGACACACAGCGAACAGGGACACACAGGGAGCTGGGACACACAGGGAACTGGGACACACAGGGAACTGGGACACAGGGAGTTGACACACAGGGAGCTGGGACACAGTGAGCTGGGACACAGTGAGCTGGGACACAGTGAGCTGGGACACACAGGGAACTGGGACACAGGGAGCTGGGGCACAGGGAGCTGGGACACAGGGAACTGGGACACAGGGAACTGGGACACAGGGAACTGGGACACACAGGGAGCTGGGACACACAGGGAGCTGGGATACAGGCTACTGGGACACACCAGGAGCGAAGACACAGGGAGCTGGGACACAGGGAGTTGGGACAACCAGGAGCTGGGACACACAAGGAGCTGGGACAGAGGGCGCTGGGACACAGGGAACTGGGACACACAGGGAACTGGGACACACAGGGAACTGGGACAGGGAGCTGGGACACAGGGAACTGGGACACAGGGAACTGGGGGACACAGGGAGCTGGGACACAGGGAACTGGGACACACAGCGAACAGGGACACACAGCGAACAGGGACACACAGGGAGCTGGGACACACAGGGAACTGGGACACACAGGGAACTGGGACACAGGGAGTTGACACACAGGGAGCTGGGACACAGTGAGCTGGGACACAGTGAGCTGGGACACACAGGGAACTGGGACACAGGGAGCTGGGGCATAGGGAGCTGGGACACACAGGGAGCTGGGACACAGGGAGCTGGGACACACAGGGAGCTGGGACACACAGGGAGCTGGGACACAGAGGGAGCTGGGACACACAGGGAGCTGGGACACACAGGGAACTGGGATACAGGGAACTGGGACACACCAGGAGCTGAGACACAGGGAGCTGGGACACAGGGAGCTGGGACACAGGGAGCTGGGACACACAGGGAGCTGGGACACAGGGAACTGGGACACACAGGGAGCTGGGACACAGGGAGATGGGACACAGGAGGAGCTGGGACACAGGGAGCTGGGATACAGGGAACTGGGACACACTGGGAGCTGGGACACACTGGGAGCTGGGACACACTGGGAGCTGGGACACAGGGAGCTGGGACACACAGGGAGCTAGGACACAGGGAGCTGGGACACACAGGGAGCTGGGACACAGGGAACTGGGATACACTGGGAACTGGGACACAGGGAGCTGGAACACAGGGAGCTGGGACGCACAGGGAGCTGGGACGCACAGGGAACTGGGATACACAGGGAGCTGGGACACAGGGAGCTGGGACGCAGGGAACTGGGACACACAGGGAACTGGGACACAGGGAACTGGGACACAGGGAACTGGGACACACAGGGAACTGGGACACAGGGAACTGGGACACACAGGGAGATGGGACACAGGGAGCTGGGACACAGGGAACTAGGACACACAGGGAATTGGGACACACAGGGAACTGGGACACACAGGGAGCTGGGACACAGGGAGCTGGGACACACAGGGAACTGGGACACAGGGAACTGGGGCACAGGGAGCTGGGACACAGGGAACTGGGACACAGGGAGCTGGGACACACAGGGAGCTGGGACACACAGGGAGCTGGGATACAGGGAACTGGGACCCACAGGGTGCTGGGACACACAGGGAGCTGGGACACAGAGGTAACTGGGATACAGGGAACTTGCACACACCAGGAGCTAAGACACAGGGAGCTGGGACACAGGGAGCTGGGAGACACCAGGAGCTGGGACACACAAGGAGCTGGGACAGAGGGAACTGGGACACACAGGGAACTGGGACACACAGGGAACTGAGACACACACGGAGATGGGACACACAGGTGGATGGGACACAGGGAGCTGGGACACAGGGAACTGGGACACAGGGAGATGGGACACAGGGGACTGGGACACACAGGGAGCTGGGACACACAGGGAGATGGGACACACAGGGAGATGTGACACAGGGGGCTGGGACACACAGGGAGCTGGGACACACAGGGAGCTGGGACACACAGGGAGATGGGACACACAGGGAACTGGGACAGAGGGAGCTGAGACACACAGGGAGATTGGACACACAGGGAGATGGGACACAGGGGGCTGGGACACACAGGGGGCTGGGACACAGGGGCTGGGAAACACAGGGAGCTGGGACACACAGGGAACTGGGACACAGGGAACTGGGACACACAGGGACCTGGGACTCAGGGAGTTGGGACACAGGGAGCTGGGACACACAAGGAGCTGGGACAGAGGGCGCTGGGACACAGGGAACTGGGACACACAGGGAACTGGGACACAGGGAACTGGGACACACAGGGACCTGGGACTCAGGGAGTTGGGACACAGGGAGCTGGGACACACAAGGAGCTGGGACAGAGGGCGCTGGGACACAGGGAACTGGGACACACAGGGAACTGGGACACACAGGGAACTGGGACACACAGGGACCTGGGACTCAGGGAGTTGGGACACAGGGAGCTGGGACACACAGGGACCTGGGACACAGGGAGCTGGGACACACAGGGAGCTGGGACACAGGGAGCTGGGACACACAGGGACCTGGGACACAGGGAGCTGGGACACACAGGGAGCTGGGACACACAGGGAGCTGGGACACAGGGAGATGGGACACAGGGAACTGGGACACACAGGGACCTGGGACACAGGGGGCTGGGACACACAGGGTGTTGGGACACAGGGAGATGGGACACAGGGAACTGGGACACAGGGAACTGGGACACAGGGAGCTGGGACACAGGGAGCTGGGACACAGGGAGCTGGGACACAGGGAACTGGGACACAGGGAGCTGGGACACAGGGAACTGGGACACAGGGAGCTGGGACACACAGGGAGCTGGGACACAGGGAGCAGGGACACAGGGAGCAGGGACACAGGTAACTGGGACACAGGGAACTGGGACACACAGGGAACTGGGACACACAGGGAGCTGGGACACAGGGAGCTGGAAACTGGGAGTTGGGACACAGGGAACTGGGACACAGGGAACTGGGACACACAGGGAACTGGGACACAGGGAGCTGGGACACAGGGAACTGGGACACACAGGGAGCTGGGACACACAGGGAGCTGGGACACACAGGGAGCTGGGGCACAGGGAGCTGGGACACACAGGAAACTGGGACACAGAGAGCTGGGGCACACAGAGCTGGGACACAGGGAACTGGGACACACAGGGAGCTGGGACACACAGGGAGCTGGGACACACAGGGAGCTGGGACACAGGGAACTGGGACACAGGGAACTGGGACACACAGGGAGCTGGGACACACAGGGAGCTGGGACACACAGGGAGCTGGGACACACAGGGATCTGGGACACAGAGGGAGCTGGGATACAGGCTACTGGGACACACCAGGAGCGAAGACACAGGGAGCTGGGACACAGGGAGCTGGGACACACCAGGAGCTGGGACACACAAGGAGCTGGGACAGAGGGAGCTGGGACACACAGGGAACTGGGACAGAGGGAGCTGAGACACACAGGGAGATTGGACACACAGGGAGATGGGACACAGGGGGCTGGGACACACAGGGGGCTGGGACACACAGGGGGCTGGGACACAGGGGCTGGGAAACACAGGGAGCTGGGACACACAGGGAACTGGGACACAGGGAACTGGGACACACAGGGACCTGGGAGTCAGGGAGTTGGGACACAGGGAGCTGGGACACACAGGGACCTGGGACACAGGGAGCTGGGACACACAGGGAGCTGGGACACACAGGGACCTGGGACACAGGGAGCTGGGACACACAGGGACCTGGGACACAGGGAGCTGGGACACACAGGGAGCTGGGACACAGGGAGATGGGACACAGGGAACTGGGACACACAGGAACCTGTGACACAGTGAGCTGGGGGACACAGGGAGATGGGACACAGGGAACTGGGACACACAGGGAACTGGGACACAGGGAACTGGGACACAGGGAACTGGGACACAGGGAGCTGGGACACAGGGAACTGGGACACAGGGAACTGGGACACAGGGAGCTGGGACACAGGGAACTAGGACACAGGGAGCAGGGACACACAGGGAGCTGGGACACAGGGAGCAGGGACACAGGGAGCAGGGACACAGGTAACTGGGACACAGTGAGCTGGGACACACAGGGAACTGGGACACAGGGAGCTGGGGCACAGGGAGCTGGGACACAGGCAACTGGGACACAGGGAGCTGGGACACACAGGGATCTGGGACACAGGGAACTAGGACACAGGGAGCTGGGGCACAGGGAGCTGGGACACAGGCAACTGGGACACAGGGAGCTGGGACACACAGAGAGCTGGGACACACAGAGAGCTGGGACACACAGGGAGCTGGGACACACAGGGAGCTGGGACACACAGGGAGCTGGGACACAGAGGGAGCTGGGACACACAGGGAGCTGGGACACACAGGGAACTGGGTTACAGGGAACTGGGACACACCAGGAGCAGAGACACAGGGAGCTGGGACACAGGGAGCTGGGACACAGGGAACTGGGACACACAGGAGAGCTGGGACACAGGAAACTGGGACATAGGGAATTGGGACACAGGGTGATGGGACACAGGAGGAGCTGGGACACAGGATGCTGGGATACAGGGAACTGGGACACACAGGGAGCTGGGACACACAGGGAGCTGGGACACACAGGGAACTGGGACACACAGGGAGCTGGGACACAGAGGGAGCTGGGACACACAGGGAGCTGGGACACACAGGGAACTGGGTTACAGGGAACTGGGACACACCAGGAGCAGAGACACAGGGAGCTGGGACACAGGGAGCTGGGACACAGGGAACTGGGACACACAGGAGAGCTGGGACACAGGAAACTGGGACATAGGGAATTGGGACACAGGGTGATGGGACACAGGAGGAGCTGGGACACAGGATGCTGGGATACAGGGAACTGGGACACACAGGGAGCTGGGACACAGGGAGCTGGGACACACTGGGAGCTGGGACACAGAGAGCTGGGACACACAGGGAGCTAGGACACAGGTAGCTGGGACACACAGGGAGCTGGGACACAGGGAACTGGGACACACAGGGAACTGGGACACAGAGAGCTGGGACACAGGGAGCTGGGACACAGGGAGCTGGGACGCACAGGGAGCTGGGACGCACAGGGAGCTGGGACGCACAGGGAACTGGGATACACAGAGAGCTGGGACACAGGGAGCTGGGACGCACAGGGAGCTGGGACACACAGGGAACTGGGACACACAGGGAGCTGGGACACAGGGAACTGGAACACAGGGAACTGGGACACACAGGGAACTGGGACACAGGGAACTGGGACACACAGGGAATTGGGACACAGGGAGCTGGGACACAGGGAGCTGGGAGACACCGGGAACTGGGACACACAGGGAGCTGGACACAGCGAACTGGGACACACCGGGAACTGGGACACAGGGAGCTGGGACACAGGGAGCTGGGACACAGGGAGCTGGGACACAGGGAGCTGGGACACACAGGGACTGGGACACAGGGAGTTGGGACACAGGGAGCTGGGACACACAGGGAGTTGGGACACAGGGAGCTGGGATACACAGGGAGCTGGGGCACAGGGAACTTGGACACAGGGAACTGGGACATAGGGAATTGGGACACAGGGAGATGGGACACAGGAGGAGCTGGGACACAGGATGCTGGGATACAGGGAACTGGGACACACAGGGAGCTGGGACACAGGGAACTGGGACACAGGGAACTGGGACACAGGGAGCTGGGACACACAGGGAACTGGGACACAGGGAACTGGGACACACAGAGACCTGGGACTCAGGGAGTTGGGACACAGGGAGCTGGGACACACAGGGACCTGGGACACAGGGAGCTGGGACACACAGGGAACTGGGACACAGGGAGTTGGGACACAGGAAGCTGGAACACACAGGGACCTGGGACACAGGGAGCTGAGACACACAGGGAGCTGGGACACAGGAAGCTGGGACACAGGGAACTGGAACAAAGGGAACTGGGACACACAGGGAACTGGGACACAGGGAGCTGGGACACAGGGAGCTGGGACACACAGGGAACTGGGACACACAGGGAGCTGGGACACACAGGGAGCTGGGACACAGGGAGCTGGGACACAGGGAGCAGGGACACAGGGAGAAGGGACACAGGGAACTGGGACACAGGGAACTGGGACACACAGGGAACTGGGACACACAGGGAGCTGGGACACAGGGAGCTGGAAAGTGGGAGTTGGGACACAGGGAACTGGGACACACCAGGAGCTGGGACACACGAGGAGCTGGGACAGAGGGAGCTGGGACACACAGGGAACTGGGATACACAGGGAACTGGGACACACAGGGAACTGGGACACATGGAACTGGGACACAGGGAACTGGGACAGGGAGCTGGGACACAGGGAACTGGGACACAGGGAACTGGGGGACACAGGGTGCTGGGACACAGGGAACTGGGACACACAGCGAACAGGGACACACAGGGAGCTGGGACACACAGGGAACTGGGACACACAGGGAACTGGGACACACAGGGAACTGGGACACAGGGAACTGGGACACAGGGAACTGGGACACAGGGAGTTGACACACAGGGAGCTGGGACACAGTGAGCTGGGACACAGTGAGCTGGGACACACAGGGAACTGGGACACAGGGAGCTGGGGCACAGGGAGCTGGGACACAGGGAACTGGGACACAGGGAGCTGGGACACACAGGGAGTTGGGACACACAGGGAGCTGGGACACACAGGGAACTGGGATAAAGGGAACTGGGACACACAGGGAGCTGGGACACAGAGGGAGCTGGGACACACAGGGAGCTGGGACACACAGGGAACTGGGATACAGGGAACTGGGACACACCAGGAGCTGAGACACAGGGAGCTGGGACACAGGGAGCTGGGACACAGGGAACTGGGACACACATGGAGCTGGGATACAGGAAACTGGGACATAGGGAATTGGGACACAGGGAGATGGGACACAGGAGGAGCTGGGACACAGGGAGCAGGGATACAGGGAACTGGGACACACAGGGAGCTGGGACACAGGGAGCTGGGACACACAGGGAGCAGGGACACAGAGAGCTGGGACACACAGGGAGCTAGGACACAGGTAGCTGGGACACACAGGGAGCTGGGACACACACTGAGTTGGGACACACAGGGAGATGGGCCACAGGGAGCTGGGACACAGGGAACTGGGATACACGGAACTGGGACACACAGGGAGGTGGGACACACAGGGAGCCGGGACACACAGGGAACTGGCATACAGGGAACTGGAACACACCAGGAGCTGAGACACAGGGAGCTGGGACACAGGTAGCTGGGACACACAAGGAGCTGGGACACAGTGAAATGGGACACAGGGAAATGGGACACAGTGAAATGGGACACAGGGAAATGGGACACAGGGAACTGGGACACAGGGAGCTGGGACACACAAGGCGCTGGGACATGGAGCTGGGATACAAGTTAACTGGGACACACAGGGAGCTGGGATACAGGAAACTGGGACACACAGGGAGCTGGGACACAGGGAACTGGGACACACCGGGAACTGGGACACACAGGGAGCTGGGACACACAGGGAGCTGGAACACAAATGGAGCTGGGACACAGCGAGTTGGGACACACAAGGAAGTGGGACACAGGGAGCTGGGACACAGGGAGCTGGACACAGGGAACTGGGACACACCGGGAACTGGGACACAGGGAGCTGGGACACACAGGGAGCTGGGGCACAAAGGGAGCTGGGACACACAGGGAGTTGGGACACAGGGAGCTGGGATACACAGGGAGCTGGGGCACAGGGAACTTGGACACAGGGAACTGGGACATAGGGAATTGGGACACAGGGAGATGGGACACAGGAGGAGCTGGGACACAGGATGCTGGGATACAGGGAACTGGGACACACAGGGAGCTGGGACACAGGGAACTGGGACACAGGGAACTGGGACACAGGGAGCTGGGACACACAGGGAACTGGGACACAGGGAACTGGGACACACAGAGACCTGGGACTCAGGGAGTTGGGACACAGGGAGCTGGGACACACAGGGAACTGGGACACAGGGAGTTGGGACACAGGAAGCTGGAACACACAGGGACCTGGGACACAGGGAGCTGAGACACACAGGGAGCTGGGACACAGGAAGCTGGGACACAGGGAACTGGAACAAAGGGAACTGGGACACACAGGGAACTGGGACACAGGGAGCTGGGACACAGGGAGCTGGGACACACAGGGAACTGGGACACACAGGGAGCTGGGACACACAGGGAGCTGGGACACAGGGAGCTGGGACACAGGGAGCAGGGACACAGGGAGAAGGGACACAGGGAACTGGGACACAGGGAACTGGGACACACAGGGAACTGGGACACACAGGGAGCTGGGACACAGGGAGCTGGAAAGTGGGAGTTGGGACACAGGGAACTGGGACACACCAGGAGCTGGGACACACGAGGAGCTGGGACAGAGGGAGCTGGGACACACAGGGAACTGGGATACACAGGGAACTGGGACACACAGGGAACTGGGACACATGGAACTGGGACACAGGGAACTGGGACAGGGAGCTGGGACACAGGGAACTGGGACACAGGGAACTGGGGGACACAGGGTGCTGGGACACAGGGAACTGGGACACACAGCGAACAGGGACACACAGGGAGCTGGGACACACAGGGAACTGGGACACACAGGGAACTGGGACACACAGGGAACTGGGACACAGGGAACTGGGACACAGGGAACTGGGACACAGGGAGTTGACACACAGGGAGCTGGGACACAGGGAGCTGGGACACAGTGAGCTGGGACACACAGGGAACTGGGACACAGGGAGCTGGGGCACAGGGAGCTGGGACACAGGGAACTGGGACACAGGGAGCTGGGACACACAGGGAGTTGGGACACACAGGGAGCTGGGACACACAGGGAACTGGGATAAAGGGAACTGGGACACACAGGGAGCTGGGACACAGAGGGAGCTGGGACACACAGGGAGCTGGGACACACAGGGAACTGGGATACAGGGAACTGGGACACACCAGGAGCTGAGACACAGGGAGCTGGGACACAGGGAGCTGGGACACAGGGAACTGGGACACACATGGAGCTGGGATACAGGAAACTGGGACATAGGGAATTGGGACACAGGGAGATGGGACACAGGAGGAGCTGGGACACAGGGAGCAGGGATACAGGGAACTGGGACACACAGGGAGCTGGGACACAGGGAGCTGGGACACACAGGGAGCAGGGACACAGAGAGCTGGGACACACAGGGAGCTAGGACACAGGTAGCTGGGACACACAGGGAGCTGGGACACACAGGGAGCTGGGACACACAGGGAGCTGGGACACACAGGGAGCTGGGACACACAGGGAGCTGGGACACACACTGAGTTGGGACACACAGGGAGATGGGCCACAGGGAGCTGGGACACAGGGAACTGGGATACACGGAACTGGGACACACAGGGAGGTGGGACACACAGGGAGCCGGGACACACAGGGAACTGGCATACAGGGAACTGGAACACACCAGGAGCTGAGACACAGGGAGCTGGGACACAGGTAGCTGGGACACACAAGGAGCTGGGACACAGTGAAATGGGACACAGGGAAATGGGACACAGTGAAATGGGACACAGGGAAATGGGACACAGGGAACTGGGACACAGGGAGCTGGGACACACAAGGCGCTGGGACATGGAGCTGGGATACAAGTTAACTGGGACACACAGGGAGCTGGGATACAGGAAACTGGGACACACAGGGAGCTGGGACACAGGGAACTGGGACACACCGGGAACTGGGACACACAGGGAGCTGGGACACACAGGGAGCTGGAACACAAAGGGAGCTGGGACACAGCGAGTTGGGACACACAAGGAAGTGGGACACAGGGAGCTGGGACACAGGGAGCTGGACACAGGGAACTGGGACACACCGGGAACTGGGACACAGGGAGCTGGGACACACAGGGAGCTGGGGCACAAAGGGAGCTGGGACACAGGGAGTTGGGACACACAAGGAAGTGGGACACAGGGAGCTGGGACACAAGGAGCTGGGACACAGGGAGCTGGGACACAGGGAGTTGGGACACACAAGGAAGTGGGACACAGCGAGCCGGGACACAAGCAGCTGGGACACAGGGAGCTGGGACACACAGGGAACTGCGACACAGCGAGCTGGGCCACAGGGAGCTGGGACACAGGGAACTGGGATACACGGAACTGGGACACACAGGGAGGTGGGACACAGGGAACTGGGACACAGGGAGCTGGGACACACAGGGAGCTGGGACACAGGGAACTGGGACACACAGGGAACTGGGACACACGGAGCTGGGACACAGGGAGCTGGGACACACAGGGAGCTGGGACACAGGGAACTGGGACACACAGGGAACTGGGACACACGGAGCTGGGACACACGGAGCTGGGACACAGGGAGCTGGGACACACAGGGAACTGGGACACACAGGGAGCTGGGACACACAGAGAACTGGGACACACAGGGAGCTGGGACACAGGGAACTGGGACACACAGGGAACTGGGACACAGGGAGCTGGGACACAGGGAGCTGGGACACAGGGAGCTGGGACACACAGGGAACTAGGACATACCGGGAACTGGGACACACAGGGAGCTGGACACAGGGAACTGGGACACACCGGGAACTGGGACACAGGGAGCTGGGACACACAGGGAGCTGGTACACAAAGGGAGCTGGGAGACACAAGGAAGTGGGACACAGGGAGCTGGGACACAGGGAGCTGGGACACAGGGAATTGGGACACAGGGAGCTTGGACACACAGGGAGCTGGGACACACAGGGAACTGGGACACAGGGAGCTGGGACACACAGGGAACTGGGACACACAGGGAGATGGGACACACAGGGAGCTGGGACACAGGGAGCTGGGACACACAGGGAGCTGGGACACACAGGGAGCTGGGACCCAGGGAGCTAGGACACACAAGGAAGTGGGACACAGGGAGCTGGGAAACAGGGAGCTGGGACTCAGGGAATTGGGACAGAGGGAGCTGGGACACACAGGGAGCTGGGACACACAGGGAACTGGGACACACAGGGAACTGGGACACAGGGAGTTGGGACACATGGAGCTGGGAAACACAGGGAACTGGGACACAGGGAGCTGGGACACACAGGGAACTGGGACACAGGGAGTTGGGACACACAAGGAAGTGGGACACACAGGGAGCTCGACACAGGGAATTGGGACAGAGGGAGCTGGGACACACAGGGAGCTGGGACACACAGGGAACTGGGACACACAGAGAACTGGGACACAGGGAGTTGGGACACTCAGGGAGCTGGGACACAGGGAGCTGGGATACACGGAACTGGGACACACAGGGAGGTCGGACACAGGGAACTGGGCCACAGGGAGCTGGACACACAGGGAACTGGTACTCAGCGAACTGGGCCACAGGGAGCTGGGACACAGAGGGAGCTGGGACACAGGGAACTGGGACACACAGGGAACTGGGACACACGGAGCTGGGACACAGGGAGCTGGGACACACAGGGAGCTGGGACACAGGGAATTGGGACACACAGGGAACTGGGACACACGGAGCTGGGACACAGGGAGCTGGGACACACAGGGAACTGGGACACACAGGGAGCTGGGACACACAGAGAACTGGGACACACAGGGAGCTGGGACACAGGGAACTGGGACACACAGGGAACTGGGACACAGGGAGCTGGGACACAGGGAGCTGGGACACAGGGAGCTGGGACACACAGGGAACTAGGACATACCGGGAACTGGGACACACAGGGAGCTGGACACAGGGAACTGGGACACACCGGGAACTGGGACACAGGGAGCTGGGACACACAGGGAGCTGGGACACAAAGGGAGCTGGGAGACACAAGGAAGTGGGACACAGGGAGCTGGGACACAGGGAGCTGGGACACAGGGAACAGGGACACAGGGAGCTGGGACACACAGGGAACTGGGACACACAGGGAGATGGGACACACAGGGAGCTGGGACACACAGGGAACTGGGATACAGGGAACTGGGACACACCAGGAGCTGAGACACAGGGAGCTGGGACACAGGGAGCTGGGACACAGGGAGCTGGGCCACACAAGGAGCTGGGAAACAGGGAGCTGGGATTCAGGGAACTAGGACACACAGGGAGCTGCGATACAGGGAACAGGGACACACAGGAGCTGGGACACAGGGAGCTGGGACACACAGGGAACTGGTACTCAGGGAACTGGGACACACAGGGAACTAGGATACACAGGGAGCTGGGACACAGGGAGCTGGGACACAAAGGGAACTGGTACTCAGGGAACTGGGACACACAGGGAACTGGGACACACAAGGAACTGGGACACACAGAGCTGGGACACAGGGAGCTGGGACACAGGGAGCTGGGACACACAGGGGACTGGGACACACAGGGAGCTGGGACACAGGGAGCTGGGACACACAGGGAACTGGGACACACAGGGAGCTGGAACACAGGGAGCTGGAACACACAGGGAACTGGGACACACAGGGAGCTGGGACACAGGGAACTGGGACACACAGGGAACTGGGACACAGGGAGCTGGGACACAGGGAGCTGGGACACTCCGGGAACTGGGACACACTGGGAGATGGACACAGGGAACTGGGACACACCGGGAACTGGGACACACAGGGAGCTGGGACACAAAGGGAGCTGGTACACAGGGAGTTGGGACACACAAGGAAATGGGACACAGGGAGCTGGGACACAGGGAGCTGGACACAGGGAACTGGGACACACCGGGAACTGGGACACAGGGAGCTGGGACACACAGGGAGCTGGGACACAAAGGGAGCTGGGACACAAAGGGAGCTGGGACACAGGGAGTTGGGACACACAAGGAAGTGGGACACTGGGATCTGGGACACAGGGAGCTGGGACACACAGGGAACTGGGACACAGCGAGCTGGGCCACAGGAAGCTGGGACACAGGGAACTGGGATACAGGAAACTGGGACACACAGGGAGCTGGGACACACAGGGAGCTGGGACACAGGGAACTGGGACACAGAGAGCTGGGACACAGAGAGCTGGGACACAGGGAACTGGGACACAGGGAGATGGGACACAGGGAGATGGGACACACAGGGAGATGGACACAGGGAACTGGGACACACCGGGAACTGGGATACACAGGGAGTTGGGACACAGGGAGCTGGGATACACAGGGAGCTGGGACACACAGCGAACTGGGACACAGGGAGCTGGGACACAGGGAACTGGGACACAGGGAACTGGGACACACCGGGAACTGGGACACACAGGGAGGTGGACACAGGGAACTGGGACACAGGGAGCTGGGACACACAGACTGCTGGGACACAGGGAACTGGGACACACAGCGTACTGGGACACAGGCAGCTGGGACACAGGGAGTTTGGACACAGGGAGCTGGTAGACAGAGAGCTGGGACACAGGGAACTGGGACACAGGGAACTGGGACACAGGGAGATGTGACACAGGGAACTGGGACACAGGGAGCTGGGTCACAGGGAGCTGGGACACAGGGAGCTGGGTCACAGGGAGCTGGGACACAGGGAGCTGGGACACAGGGAGCTGGGACACAGGGAGCTGGGACACACAGCGAGCTGGGACACAGGGAGCTGGGGCACACAGGGAGCTGGGACACAGGGAACTGGGACACACAGGGAGCTGGGACACATGGAACTGGGACACACAGGGAGCTGGGACACAGGGAGCTGGGACACACAGGGAGCTGGGACACAGGGAACTGGGACACACAGGGAACTGGGACAGGGATCTGGGACACACAGCGAACAGGGACACACAGGGAACTGGGACACACAGGAACTAGGACACACAGGGAACTGGGACACAGGGAACTGGGACACAGGGAACTGGGACACACAGGGAGCTGGGACAGACAGAGAACTGGGATACTGTGAACAGGGACACAGGGAACTGGGACACACAGGGAGCTGGGACACAGGGAACTGGGACACAGCGAGCTGGGCCACAGGAAGCTGGGACACAGGGAACTGGGTTACAGGAAACTGGGACACACAGGGAGCTGGGACACACAGGAAGCTGGGACACACAGGGAGCTGGGACACAGGGAGTTGGGACACATGGAGCTGGGAAACACAGGGAACTGGGACACACAGGGAGCTGGGACACACAGGGAACTGGGACACCGGGAGCTGGGACACACAGGGAGCTGGGGCACAGGCTGCTGGGACACAGGGAGCTGGGACACACAGGGAACTGGCACACACAGGGAGCTGGGACACAGGGAGCTGGGACCCAGGGAACTGGGATACAGGGAACTGGGACAAACAAAGAGCTGTGACACACAGGGGACTGGGATACAGGGAACTGGGACACACAGGGAGCTGGGACACAGGGAACTGGGATACAGGGAACTGGGACACACAAGGAGCTGGGACACAGGGAGCTGGGACACAGGGAACTGGGACACACAGGGAGCTGGGACACACAGGGAACTGGGACACACAGGGGACTAGGACACACAGGGAACTAGGACACAGGAAGCTGGGCCACACAGGGAGATGGGACACAGGGAGCTGCGACACAGGGAACTGGGACACACAAGGAGCTGGGACACAGGGAGCTGGGACACACAGGGAACTGGGACAAAGCGAACTGGGCCACAGGGAGCTGGGACACAGGGAACTGGGACACACAGGGAACTGGGACACACAGGGAACTGGGACACCGGGAGCTGGGACACACAGGGAGCTGGGGCACAGGCTGCTGGGACACAGGGAGCTGGGACACACAGGGAACTGGCACACACAGGGAGCTGGGACACAGGGAGCTGGGACCCAGGGAACTGGGATACAGGGAACTGGGACAAACAAAGAGCTGTGACACACAGGGGACTGGGATACAGGGAACTGGGACACACAGGGAGCTGGGACACAGGGAACTGGGATACAGGGAACTGGGACACACAAGGAGCTGCGACACAGGGAACTGGGACACACAAGGAGCTGGGACACAGGGAGCTGGGACACACAGGGAACTGGGACAAAGCGAACTGGGCCACAGGGAGCTGGGACACAGGGAACTGGGATACAGGGAACTGGGACACACAGGGAGCTGGGACACACAGGGAGCTGGGACACACAGGGAACTGGGATACAGGGAACTGGGACACACCAGGAGCTGAGACACAGGGAGCTGGGACACAGGGAGCTGGGACACAGGGAGCTGGGCCACACAAGGAGCTGGGAAACAGGGAGCTGGGATTCAGGGAACTAGGACACACAGGGAGCTGCGATACAGGGAACAGGGACACACAGGAGCTGGGACACAAGGAGCTGGGACACACAGGGAACTGGTACTCAGGGAACTGGGACACACAGGGAACTAGGATACACAGGGAGCTGGGACACAGGGAGCTGGGACACAAAGGGAACTGGTACTCAGGGAACTGGGACACACAGGGAACTGGGACACACAAGGAACTGGGACACACAGAGCTGGGACACAGGGAACTGGGACACAGGGAGCTGGGACACACAGGGGACTGGGACACACAGGGAGCTGGGACACAGGGAGCTGGGACACACAGGGAACTGGGACACACAGGGAGCTGGAACACAGGGAGCTGGAACACACAGGGAACTGGGACACACAGGGAGCTGGGACACAGGGAACTGGGACACACAGGGAACTGGGACACAGGGAGCTGGGACACAGGGAGCTGGGACACTCCGGGAACTGGGACACACAGGGAGATGGACACAGGGAACTGGGACACACCGGGAACTGGGACACACAGGGAGCTGGGACACAAAGGGAGCTGGTACACAGGGAGTTGGGACACACAAGGAAATGGGACACAGGGAGCTGGGACACAGGGAGCTGGACACAGGGAACTGGGACACACCGGGAACTGGGACACAGGGAGCTGGGACACACAGGGAGCTGGGACACAAAGGGAGCTGGGACACAAAGGGAGCTGGGACACAGGGAGTTGGGACACACAAGGAAGTGGGACACTGGGATCTGGGACAGAAGGAGCTGGGACACAGGGAGCTGGGACACACAGGGAACTGGGACACAGCGAGCTGGGCCACAGGAAGCTGGGACACAGGGAACTGGGATACAGGAAACTGGGACACACAGGGAGCTGGGACACACAGGGAGCTGGGACACAGGGAACTGGGACACAGAGAGCTGGGACACAGAGAGCTGGGACACAGGGAACTGGGACACAGGGAGATGGGACACAGGGAGATGGGACACAGGGAACTGGGACACAGAGAGCTGGGACACAGGGAACTGGGATACACAGGGAGTTGGGACACAGGGAGCTGGGATACACAGGGAGCTGGGACACACAGCGAACTGGGACACAGGGAGCTGGGACACAGGGAACTGGGACACAGGGAACTGGGACACACCGGGAACTGGGACACACAGGGAGGTGGACACAGGGAACTGGGACACAGGGAGCTGGGACACACAGACTGCTGGGACACAGGGAACTGGGACACACAGCGTACTGGGACACAGGCAGCTGGGACACAGGGAGTTTGGACACAGGGAGCTGGTAGACAGAGAGCTGGGACACAGGGAACTGGGACACAGGGAACTGGGACACAGGGAGATGTGACACAGGGAACTGGGACACAGGGAGCTGGGTCACAGGGAGCTGGGACACAGGGAGCTGGGACACAGGGAGCTGGGACACAGGGAGCTGGGACACACAGGGAGCTGGGACACAGGGAGCTGGGGCACACAGGGAGCTGGGACACAGGGAACTGGGACACACAGGGAGCTGGGACACATGGAACTGGGACACACAGGGAGCTGGGACACAGGGAGCTGGGACACACAGGGAGCTGGGACACAGGGAACTGGGACACACAGGGAACTGGGACAGGGAGCTGGGACACACAGCGAACAGGGACACACAGGGAACTGGGACACACAGGGAACTAGGACACACAGGGAACTGGGACACAGGGAACTGGGACACAGGGAACTGGGACACACAGGGAGCTGGGACAGACAGAGAACTGGGATACTGTGAACAGGGACACAGGGAACTGGGACACACAGGGAGCTGGGACACAGGGAACTGGGACACAGCGAGCTGGGCCACAGGAAGCTGGGACACAGGGAACTGGGTTACAGGAAACTGGGACACACAGGGAGCTGGGACACACAGGAAGCTGGGACACACAGGGAGCTGGGACACAGGGAGTTGGGACACATGGAGCTGGGAAACACAGGGAACTGGGACACACAGGGAGCTGGGACACACAGGGAACTGGGACACCGGGAGCTGGGACACACAGGGAGCTGGGGCACAGGCTGCTGGGACACAGGGAGCTGGGACACACAGGGAACTGGCACACACAGGGAGCTGGGACACAGGGAGCTGGGACCCAGGGAACTGGGATACAGGGAACTGGGACAAACAAAGAGCTGTGACACACAGGGGACTGGGATACAGGGAACTGGGACACACAGGGAGCTGGGACACAGGGAACTGGGATACAGGGAACTGGGACACACAAGGAGCTGGGACACAGGGAGCTGGGACACAGGGAACTGGGACACACAGGGAGCTGGGACACACAGGGAACTGGGACACACAGGGGACTAGGACACACAGGGAACTAGGACACAGGAAGCTGGGCCACACAGGGAGATGGGACACAGGGAGCTGCGACACAGGGAACTGGGACACACAAGGAGCTGGGACACAGGGAGCTGGGACACACAGGGAACTGGGACAAAGCGAACTGGGCCACAGGGAGCTGGGACACAGGGAACTGGGATACAGGGAACTGGGACACACAGGGAGCTGAGACACACAGGGAGCTGGGACACACAGGGAACTGGGATACAGGGAACTGGGACACACCAGGAGCTGAGACACAGGGAGCTGGGACACAGGGAGCTGGGACACAGGGAGCTGGGCCACACAAGGAGCTGGGAAACAGGGAGCTGGGATTCAGGGAACTAGGACACACAGGGAGCTGCGATACAGGGAACAGGGACACACAGGAGCTGGGACACAGGGAGCTGGGACACACAGGGAACTGGTACTCAGGGAACTGGGACACACAGGGAACTAGGATACACAGGGAGCTGGGACACAGGGAGCTGGGACACAAAGGGAACTGGTACTCAGGGAACTGGGACACACAGGGAACTGGGACACACAAGGAACTGGGACACACAGAGCTGGGACACAGGGAGCTGGGACACAGGGAGCTGGGACACACAGGGGACTGGGACACACAGGGAGCTGGGACACAGGGAGCTGGGACACACAGGGAACTGGGACACACAGGGAGCTGGAACACAGGGAGCTGGAACACAGGGAGCTGGAACACACAGGGAACTGGGACACACAGGGAGCTGGGACACAGGGAACTGGGACACACAGGGAACTGGGACACAGGGAGCTGGGACACAGGGAGCTGGGACACTCCGGGAACTGGGACACACAGGGAGATGGACACAGGGAACTGGGACACACCGGGAACTGGGACACACAGGGAGCTGGGACACAAAGGGAGCTGGTACACAGGGAGTTGGGACACACAAGGAAATGGGACACAGGGAGCTGGGACACAGGGAGCTGGACACAGGGAACTGGGACACACTGGGAACTGGGACACAGGGAGCTGGGACACACAGGGAGCTGGGACACAAAGGGAGCTGGGACACAAAGGGAGCTGGGACACAGGGAGTTGGGACACACAAGGAAGTGGGACACTGGGATCTGGGACACAAGGAGCTGGGACACAGGGAGCTGGGACACACAGGGAACTGGGACACAGCGAGCTGGGCCACAGGAAGCTGGGACACAGGGAACTGGGATACAGGAAACTGGGACACACAGGGAGCTGGGACACACAGGGAGCTGGGACACAGGGAACTGGGACACAGAGAGCTGGGACACAGAGAGCTGGGACACAGGGAACTGGGACACAGGGAGATGGGACACAGGGAGATGGGACACAGGGAACTGGGACACAGAGAGCTGGGACACAGGGAACTGGGATACACAGGGAGTTGGGACACAGGGAGCTGGGACACACAGGGAGCTGGGACACACAGCGAACTGGGACACAGGGAGCTGGGACACAGGGAACTGGGACACAGGGAACTGGGACACACCGGGAACTGGGACACACAGGGAGGTGGACACAGGGAACTGGGACACAGGGAGCTGGGACACACAGACTGCTGGGACACAGGGAACTGGGACACACAGCGTACTGGGACACAGGCAGCTGGGACACAGGGAGTTTGGACACAGGGAGCTGGTAGACAGAGAGCTGGGACACAGGGAACTGGGACACAGGGAACTGGGACACAGGGAGATGTGACACAGGGAACTGGGACACAGGGAGCTGGGTCACAGGGAGCTGGGACACAGGGAGCTGGGACACAGGGAGCTGGGACACAGGGAGCAGGGACACACAGGGAGCTGGGACACAGGGAGCTGGGGCACACAGGGAGCTGGGACACAGGGAACTGGGACACACAGGGAGCTGGGACACATGGAACTGGGACACACAGGGAGCTGGGACACAGGGAGCTGGGACACACAGGGAGCTGGGACACAGGGAACTGGGACACACAGGGAACTGGGACAGGGAGCTGGGACACACAGCGAACAGGGACACACAGGGAACTGGGACACACAGGGAACTAGGACACACAGGGAACTGGGACACAGGGAACTGGGACACAGGGAACTGGGACACACAGGGAGCTGGGACAGACAGAGAACTGGGATACTGTGAACAGGGACACAGGGAACTGGGACACACAGGGAGCTGGGACACAGGGAACTGGGACACACAGGGAACTGGGACACAGAGAGCTGGGACACAGGGAGCTGGGACACACAGGGAGCTGGGACACAGGGAGCTGGGACACAGGGAGCTGGGACACACAGGGAGCTGGGACACAGGGAACTGGGATACAGGGAACTGGGACACACAAGGAGCTGGGACACACAGGGAACTGGGATACAGGGAACTAGGACACACAGGGAGCTGGGACACACAGGGAGCTGGGACACAGGGATCTGGGACACAGGGAACTGGGACACACGGAGCTGGGACACAGGGAGCTGGGACACACAGGGAACTGGGACACACAGGGAGCTGGGACACACAGGGAGCTGGGACACAGGGAACTGGGACACACAGGGAACTGGGACACAGGGAGCTGGGACACAGGGAGCTGGGACACAGGGAGCTGGAAACAGGGAACTGGGACACACCGGGAACTGGGACACAGGGAGCTGGGACACACAGGGAGCTGGGACACAAAGGGAGCTGGGACACAAAGGGAGCTGGGACACAGGGAGTTGGGACACACAAGGAAGTGGGACACAGGGAGTAGGGACACAGGGAGCTGGGACACAGGGAATTGGGACACAGGGAGCTTGGACACACAGGGAGCTGGGACACACAGGGAACTGGGACACAAAGGGAGCTTGGACACACAGGGAGCTGGGACACACAGGGAACTGGGACACAGGGAGCTGGGATACACAGGGAACTGGGACACACAGGGAGTTGGGACACAGGGAGCTGGGACACACAGGGAGCTGGGACACAAAGGGAGCTGGGACACAGGGAGTTGGGACACACAAGGAAGTGGGACACACAGAGAACTGGGACACAGGGAATTGGGACAGAGGGAGCTGGGACACACAGGGAGCTGGGACACACAGGGAAATGGGACACACAGAGAACTGGGACACAGGGAGTTGGGACACACAGGGAACTGGGACACAGGGAGTAGGGACACAGGGAGCTGGGACACAGGGAATTGGGACACAGGGAGCTTGGACACACAGGGAGCTGGGACACACAGGGAGCTGGGACACACAGGGAGCTGGGACACAGGGAGTTGGGACACAGGGAGCTTGGACACACAGGGAGCTGGGACACACAGGGAACTGGGACACACAGAGAACTGGGACACAGGGAGTTGGGACACAGGGAGTTGGGACACACAAGGAAGTGGGACACACAGGGAGCTGGGACACAGGGAATTGGGACAGAGGGAGCTGGGACACACAGGGAGCTGGGACACACAGGGAAATGGGACACACAGAGAACTGGGACACAGGGGGTTGGGACACACAGGGAGCTGGGACACAGGGAGCTGGGACACAGGGAGCTGGGACACAGGGAGCTGGGACACACAGGGAACTGGGACACAGGGAGATGGGACACACTGGGAACTGGGACACACAGGGAGCTGGGACACACAGGGAGCTGGGACACAGGGAGTTGGGACACATGGAGCTGGGAAACACAGGGAACTGGGACACAAGGGAGGTGGGACACACAGGGAACTGGGACACAGGGAGCTGGGACACACAGGGAGCTGGGACATACAGGGAGCTGGGACATACAGGGAGCTGGGGCACAGGCTGCTGGGACACAGGCAGCTGGGACACACAGGGAACTGGGACACACAGGGAGCTGGGACACAGGGAGCTGGGACCCAGGGAACTGGGATACAGGGAACTGGGACAAACAAAGAGCTGTGAAACACAGGGGACTGGGATACAGGGAACTGGGACACACAGGGAGCTGGGACACAGGGAACTGGGATACAGGGAACTGGGACACACAAGGAGCTGGGACACAGGGAGCTGGGACACAGGGAACTGGGACACACAGGGAGCTGGGACACACAGGGAGCTGGGACACACAGGGAGCTGGGACACACAGGGGACTAGGACACACAGGGAACTAGGACACAGGAAGCTGGGCCACACAGGGAGATGGGACACAGGGAGCTGCGACACAGGGAACTGGGACACACAAGGAGCTGGGACACAGGGAGCTGGGACACAAAGGGAACTGGGACACAGCGAGCTGGGCCACAGGGAGCTGGGACACAGGGAACTGGGATACAGGGAACTGGGACACACAGGGAGCTGGGACACACAGGGAGCTGGGACACACAGGGAACTGGGATACAGGGAACTGGGACACACCAGGAGCTGAGACACAGGGAGCTGGGACACAGGGAGCTGGGACACAGGGAGCTGGGCCACACAAGGAGCTGGGAAACAGGGAGCTGGGATTCAGGGAACTGGGACACACAGGGAGCTGGGATACAGGGAACAGGGACACACAGGAGCTGGGACACAGGGAGCTGGGACACACAGGGAACTGGTACTCAGGGAACTGGGACACACAGGGAACTGGGATACACAGGGAGCTGGGACACAGGGAGCTGGGACACAGGGAGCTGGGACACACAGGGAACTGGTACTCAGGGAACTGGGACACACAGGGAACTGGGACACACAAGGAACTGGGACACACGGAGCTGGGACACAGGGAGCTGGGACACAGGGAGCTGGGACACACAGGGAACTGGGACACACAGGGAGCTGGGACACAGGGAGCTGGGACACACAGGGAACTGGGACACACAGGGAGCTGGGACACAGGGAGCTGGAACACACAGGGAACTGGAACACACAGGGAACTGGGACACACAGGGAGCTGGGACACAGGGAACTGGGACACACAGGGAACTGGGACACAGGGAGCTGGGACACAGGGAGCTGGGACACTCCGGGAACTGGGACACACAGGGAGATGGACACAGGGAACTGGGACACACCGGGAACTGGGACACACAGGGAGCTGGGACACAAAGGGAGCTGGTACACAGGGAGTTGGGACACACAAGGAAGTGGGACACAGGGAGCTGGGACACAGGGAGCTTGGCACAGGGAACTGGGACACACCGGGAACTGGGACACAGGGAGCTGGGACACACAGGGAGCTGGGACACAAAGGGAGCTGGGACACAAAGGGAGCTGGGACACAGGGAGTTGGGACACACAAGGAAGTGGGACACTGGGATCTGGGACACAAGGAGCTGGGACACAGGGAGCTGGGACACACAGGGAACTGGGACACAGCGAGCTGGGCCACAGGAAGCTGGGACACAGGGAACTGGGTTACAGGAAACTGGGACACACAGGGAGCTGGGACACACAGGAAGCTGGGACACACAGGGAGCTGGGACACAGGGAGTTGGGACACATGGAGCTGGGAAACACAGGGAACTGGGACACACAGGGAGCTGGGACACACAGGGAACTGGGACACAGAGAGCTGGGACACACAGGGAGCTGGGGCACAGGCTGCTGGGACACAGGGAGCTGGGACACACAGGGAACTGGCACACACAGGGAGCTGGGACACAGGGAGCTGGGACCCAGGGAACTGGGATACAGGGAACTGGGACAAACAAAGAGCTGTGACACACAGGGGACTGGGATACAGGGAACTGGGACACACAGGGAGCTGGGACACAGGGAACCGGGATACAGGGAACTGGGACACACAAGGAGCTGGGACACAGGGAGCTGGGACACAGGGAACTGGGACACACAGGGAGCTGGGACACACAGGGAACTGGGACACACAGGGGACTAGGACACACAGGGAACTAGGACACAGGAAGCTGGGCCACACAGGGAGATGGGACACAGGGAGCTGCGACACAGGGAACTGGGACACACAAGGAGCTGGGACACAGGGAGCTGGGACACAAAGGGAACTGGGACAAAGCGAGCTGGGCCACAGGGAGCTGGGACACAGGGAACTGGGATACAGGGAACTGGGACACACAGGGAGCTGGGACACACAGGGAGCTGGGACACACAGGGAACTGGGATACAGGGAACTGGGACACACCAGGAGCTGAGACACAGGGAGCTGGGACACAGGGAGCTGGGACACAGGGAGCTGGGCCACACAAGGAGCTGGGAAACAGGGAGCTGGGATTCAGGGAACTGGGACACACAGGGAGCTGCGATACAGGGAACAGGGACACACAGGAGCTGTGACACAGGGAGCTGGGACACACAGGGAACTGGTACTCAGGGAACTGGGACACACAGGGAACTAGGATACACAGGGAGCTGGGACACAGGGAGCTGGGACACAAAGGGAACTGGTACTCAGGGAACTGGGACACACAGGGAACTGGGACACACAAGGAACTGGGACACAGGGAGCTGGGACACAGGGAGCTGGGACACACAGGGAACTGGGACACACAGGGAGCTGGGACACAGGGAGCTGGGACACACAGGGAACTGGGACACACAGGGAACTGGGACACACAGGGAGCTGGAACACAGGGAGCTGGAACACACAGGGAACTGGGACACACAGGGAGCTGGGACACAGGGAACTGGGACACACAGGGAACTGGGACACAGGGAGCTGGGACACAGGGAGCTGGGACACTCCGGGAACTGGGACACACAGGGAGATGGACACAGGGAACTGGGACACACCGGGAACTGGGACACACAGGGAGCTGGGACACAAAGGGAGCTGGTACACAGGGAGTTGGGACACACAAGGAAATGGGACACAGGGAGCTGGGACACAGGGAGCTGGACACAGGGAACTGGGACACACCGGGAACTGGGACACATGGAGCTGGGACACACAGGGAGCTGGGACACAAAGGGAGCTGGGACACAAAGGGAGCTGGGACACAGGGAGTTGGGACACACAAGGAAGTGGGACACTGGGATCTGGGACACAAGGAGCTGGGACACAGGGAGCTGGGACACACAGGGAACTGGGACACAGCGAGCTGGGCCACAGGAAGCTGGGACACAGGGAACTGGGATACAGGAAACTGGGACACACAGGGAGCTGGGACACACAGGGAGCTGGGACACACAGGGAGCTGGGACACACAGGGAACTGGGATACAGGGAAGTGGGACACACCAGGAGCTGAGACACAGGGAGCTGGGAAACAGGGAGCTGAGACACACAAGGAGCTGGGACACAGGGAGCTGGGACACAGGGAACTGGGACAGACAGGGAGCTGAGACACAGGGAACTGGGACACAGGGAGCTGGCACACAGGTAACTGGGACACAGGGAACTGGGAGAAACAGGGAACTGGGAGACACAGGGAACTGGGACACGCAGGGAACTGGGACACGCAGGGAACTGGGACACAGGGAGCTGGGACACAGGGAGCTGGGACACAGGGAGCTGGGACACAGGGAGCTGGGACACAGGGAACTGGGACACAGGGAGCTGGGAGATACAGGGAGCTGGGACACACAGGGAACTGGGACACAGGGAGCTGGGAGACACACGGAACTGGGACACACAGGGAACTGGGACACAAAGGGAACAAGGACACAGGGAGCTGGGACACACAGGGAGATGGAACACAGGGAGCTGGGACACACAGGGAGCTGGGACACATAGGGAACTCGGATACAGGGAACTGGGTCACACAGGGAGCTGGGACACACAGGGAGCTGGGACACACAGGGAACTGGGATATAGGGAACTGGGACACACCAGGAGTTGAGACACAGGGAGCTGGGACACACAAGGAGCTTGGACACAGGGAGCTGGGACACGGGAGCTGCAACACAGGGAGCTGGGACACACAGGGAGCTGGGACACAGGGAACTGGGACACAGGGAACTGGGACACAGGGAGATGGGACACAGGGAGCTGGGACACACAAGGAGCTGGGACACAGGGAGCTGGGATACAGGGAGCTGGAACACACAGCGAGCTGGGATACAGGGAACTGTGACACACAGGGAGCTGGGACACAGGGAGCTGGGACTCACAGGGAGCTGGGACACACAGGGAGCAGGGACACACAGGGAGCTGGGACACAGGGAACTGGGACACACAGGGAACTAGGACACAGGGCACTGGGACACAGGGAGCTGGGACACAGGGAACTGGGACACACAGGGAGCTGGGACACACAGGAGCTGGGATACAGGGAGCTGGGACACAGGGAACTGGGACACACAGGGAACTGGGACACACAGGGAACTGGGACACACAGGGAGCTGGGACCCAGGGAGCTGGGACACACAGGGAACTGGGACACAGGGAGCTGGGATACACAGGGAGCTGGGACACAGGGAGCTGGGACACAGGGAACTGGGACACAGGGAACTGGGACACAGGGAGATGGGACACAGGGAGCTGGGACACAGAAGGAGCTGGGACACAGTGAGCTGGGATACAGGGAGCTGGGACTCACAGGGAGCTGGGACACACAAGGAGCAGGGACACACAGGGAGCTGGGACACAGGGAACTGGGACACACAGGGAACTAGGACACAGGGCACTGGGACACAGGGAGCTGGGACCCACAGGGAACTGGGGCACACAGGGAGCTGGGACACACAGGAGCTGGGACACAGGGTGCTGGGACACAGGGAACTGGGACACACAGGGAACTGGGACACACAGGGAACTGGGACACACAGGGAGCTGGGACACACAGGGAGCTGGGACCCAGGGAGCTGGGACACACAGGGAACTGGGACACAGGGAGCTGGGATACACAGGGAGCTGGGACACAGGGAGCTGGGAGACACAGAGAGCTGGGACACACAGGGAACTGGGACACATGGAACTGGGACACAGGGAGCTGGGACACAGGGAGCAGGGATACACAGACAGCTGGGACACAGGGAACTGGGACACACAGGGTACTGGGACACAGGCAGCTGGGACACAGGGAGCTGGGACACAGGGAGCTGGGACACAGGGAGCTCGGACACACAGGGAACTGGGACACACAGGGAGCTGGGACACACAGGGAGCTGCGACACAGGGAGCTGGGACACAGGGAGCTGGGACACAGGGAGCTGGGACACAGGGAGCTGGGACACAGGGAGCTGGGACACAGAGGGAGCTGGACACAGGGAACTGGGACACACAGGGAACTGGGACACAGGGAACTGGGACACAGGGAGATGGGACACAGGGAGCTGGGACACACAAGGAGCTGGGACACAGGGAGCTGGGATACAGGGAGCTGGGACTCACAGGGAGCTGGGACACACAAGGAGCAGGGACACACAGGGAGCTGGGACACAGGGAACTGGGACACACAGGGAACTAGGACACAGGGCACTGGGACACAGGGAGCTGGGACCCACAGGGAACTGGGGCACACAGGGAGCTGGGACACACAGGAGCTGGGACACAGGGTGCTGGGACACAGGGAACTGGGACACACAGGGAACTGGGACACACAGGGAGCTGGGACACACAGGGAGCTGGGACACACAGGGAGCTGGGACCCAGGGAGCTGGGACACACAGGGAACTGGGACACAGCGAGCTGGGCCACAGGAAGCTGGGACACAGGGAACTGGGATACAGGAAACTGGGACACACAGGGAGCTGGGACACACAGGGAGCTGGGACACACAGGGAGCTGGGACATACAGGGAACTGGGATACAGGGAAGTGGGACACACCAGGAGCTGAGACACAGGGAGCTGGGAAACAGGGAGCTGAGACACACAAGGAGTTGGGACACAGGGAGCTGGGACACAGGGAACTGGGACAGACAGGGAGCCGGGACACAGGGAACTGGGACACAGGGAGCTGGGACACGCAGGGAACTGGGACACGCAGGGAACTGGGACACGCAGGGAACTGGGACACAGGGAGCTGGGACACAGGGAGCTGGGACACAGGGAGCTGGGACACAGGGAACTGGGACACAGGGAGCTGGGAGATACAGGAAGCTGGGACACACAGGGAACTGGGACACAGGGAGCTGGGAGACACACGGAACTGGGTCACACAGGGAGCTGGGACACACAGGGAGCTGGGACACACAGGGAACTGGGATATAGGGAACTGGGACACACCAGGAGTTGAGACACAGGGAGCTGGGACACACAAGGAGCTTGGACACAGGGAGCTGGGACACGGGAGCTGCAACACAGGGAGCTGGGACACACAGGGAGCTGGGACACAGGGAACTGGGACACAGGGAACTGGGACACAGGGAGATGGGACACAGCGAGCTGGGACACACAAGGAGCTGGGACACAGGGAGCTGGGATACAGGGAGCTGGAACACACAGCGAGCTGGGATACAGGGAACTGTGACACACAGGGAGCTGGGACACAGGGAGCTGGGACTCACAGGGAGCTGGGACACACAGGGAGCAGGGACACACAGGGAGCTGGGACACAGGGAACTAGGACACAGGGCACTGGGACACAGGGAGCTGGGACACACAGGGAACTGGGACACACAGGAGGCTGGGACACACAGGAGCTGGGACACAGGGAGCTGGGACACAGGGAACTGGGACACACAGGGAACTGGGACACACAGGGAACTGGGACACACAGGGAGCTGGGACCCAGGGAGCTGGGACACACAGGGAACTGGGACACAGGGAGCTGGGATACACAGGGAGCTGGGACACAGGGAACTGGGACACAGGGAACTGGGACCCAGGGAACTGGGACACAGGGAGATGGGACACAGGGAGCTGGGACACACAAGGAACTGGGACACAGGGAGCTGGGATACAGGGAGCTGGGACTCACAGGGAGCTGGGACACACAAGGAGCAGGGACACACAGGGCACTGGGACACAGGGAGCTGGGACACACAGGGAACTGGGACACACAGGGAGCTGGGACACACAGGAGCTGGGACACAGGGTGCTGGGACACAGGGAACTAGGACACACAGGGAACTGGGACACACAGGGAACTGGGACACACAGGGAGCTGGGACCCAGGGAGCTGGGACACACAGGGAACTGGGACACACAGGGAGCTGGGACACACAGGAGCTGGGATACAGGGAGCTGGGACACAGGGAACTGGGACACACAGGGAACTGGGACACACAGGGAGCTGGGACCCAGGGAGCTGGGACACACAGGGAACTGGGACACAGGGAGCTGGGATACACAGGGAGCTGGGACACAGGGAGCTGGGACCCAGGCAACTGGGACACAGGGAACTGGGACACAGGGAACTGGGACACAGGGAGATGGGACACAGGGTGCTGGGACACACAAGGAGCTGGGACACAGGGAGCTGGGACTCACAGGGAGCTGGGACACACAAGGAGCAGGGACACACAGGGAGGTGGGACACATGGAACTGGGACACACAGGGAACTAGGACACAGGGCACTGGGACACAGGGAGCTGGGACCCACAGGGAACTGGGACACACAGGGAGCTGGGACACAGGGAACTGGGACACACAGGGAACTGGGACACAGGGAGCTGGGACATAGGGAGCTGGGACACTCCGGGAACAGGGACACACAGGGAGATGGACACAGGGAACTGGGACACACCGGGAACTGGGACACACAGGGAGCTGGGACACAAAGGGAGCTGGTACACAGGGAGTTGGGACACACAAGGAAATGGGACACAGGGAGCTGGGACACAGGGAGCTGGACACAGGGAACTGGGACACACCGGGAACTGGGACACAGGGAGCTAGGACACACAGGGAGCTGGGACACAAAGGGAGCTGGGACACAAAGGGAGCTGGGACACAGGGAGTTGGGACACACAAGGAAGTGGGACACTGGGATCTGGGACACAAGGAGCTGGGACACAGGGAGCTGGGACACACAGGGAACTGGGACACAGCGAGCTGGGCCACAGGAAGCTGGGACACAGGGAACTGGGATACAGGAAACTGGGACACACAGGGAGCTGGGACACACAGGGAGCTGGGACACACAGGGAGCTGGGACATACAGGGAACTGGGATACAGGGAAGTGGGACACACCAGGAGCTGAGACACAGGGAGCTGGGAAACAGGGAGCTGAGACACACAAGGAGTTGGGACACAGGGAGCTGGGACACAGGGAACTGGGACAGACAGGGAGCCGGGACACAGGGAACTGGGACACAGGGAGCTGGGACACGCAGGGAACTGGGACACGCAGGGAACTGGGACACGCAGGGAACTGGGACACAGGGAGCTGGGACACAGGGAGCTGGGACACAGGGAGCAGGGACACAGGGAACTGGGACACAGGGAGCTGGGAGATACAGGGAGCTGGGACACACAGGGAACTGGGACACAGGGAGCTGGGAGACACACGGAACTGGGACACACAGGGAACTGGGACACAAAGGGAACAAGGACACAGGGAGCTGGGACACACAGGGAGATGGAACACAGGGAGCTGGGACACACAGGGAGCTGGGACACATAGGGAACTCGGATACAGGGAACTGGGTCACACAGGGAGCTGGGACACACAGGGAGCTGGGACACACAGGGAACTGGGATATAGGGAACTGGGACACACCAGGAGTTGAGACACAGGGAGCTGGGACACACAAGGAGCTTGGACACAGGGAGCTGGGACACGGGAGCTGCAACACAGGGAGCTGGGACACACAGGGAGCTGGGACACAGGGAACTGGGACACAGGGAACTGGGACACAGGGAGATGGGACACAGCGAGCTGGGACACACAAGGAGCTGGGACACAGGGAGCTGGGATACAGGGAGCTGGAACACACAGCGAGCTGGGATACAGGGAACTGTGACACACAGGGAGCTGGGACACAGGGAGCTGGGACTCACAGGGAGCTGGGACACACAGGGAGCAGGGACACACAGGGAGCTGGGACACAGGGAACTGGGACACACAGGGAACTAGGACACAGGGCACTGGGACACAGGGAGCTGGGACACACAGGGAACTGGGACACACAGGGAGCTGGGACACACAGGAGCTGGGACACAGGGAGCTGGGACACAGGGAACTGGGACACACAGGGAACTGGGACACACAGGGAACTGGGACACACAGGGAGCTGGGACCCAGGGAGCTGGGACACACAGGGAACTGGGACACAGGGAGCTGGGATACACAGGGAGCTGGGACACAGGGAGCTGGGACACAGGGAACTGGGACACAGGGAACTGGGACCCAGGGAACTGGGACACAGGGAGATGGGACACAGGGAGCTGGGACACACAAGGAGCTGGGACACAGGGAGCTGGGATACAGGGAGCTGGGACTCACAGGGAGCTGGGACACACAAGGAGCAGGGACACACAGGGAGCTGGGACACAGGGAACTGGGACACACAGGGAACTAGGACACAGGGCACTGGGACACAGGGAGCTGGGACCCACAGGGAACTGGGACACACAGGGAGCTGGGACACACAGGAGCTGGGACACAGGGTGCTGGGACACAGGGAACTAGGACACACAGGGAACTGGGACACACAGGGAGCTGGGACCCAGGGAGCTGGGACACACAGGGAACTGGGACACACAGGGAGCTGGGACACACAGGAGCTGGGATACAGGGAGCTGGGACACAGGGAACTGGGACACACAGGGAACTGGGACACACAGGGAACTGGGACACACAGGGAGCTGGGACCCAGGGAGCTGGGACACACAGGGAACTGGGACACAGGGAGCTGGGATACACAGGGAGCTGGGACACAGGGAGCTGGGACACAGGCAACTGGGACACAGGGAACTGGGACACAGGGAACTGGGATACAGGGAGATGGGACACAGGGAGCTGGGACACACAAGGAGCTGGGACACAGGGAGCTGGGACTCACAGGGAGCTGGGACACACAAGGAGCAGGGACACACAGGGAGCTGGGACACATGGAACTGGGACACACAGGGAACTAGGACACAGGGCACTGGGACACAGGGAGCTGGGACCCACAGGGAACTGGGACACACAGGGAGCTGGGACACACAGGAGCTGGGACACAGGGAGCTGGGATACACAGGGAGCTGGGACACACAGGGAACTGGGACACACAGGGAGCTGGGACACACAGGGAGCTGGGACACACAGGGAGCTGGGACCCAGGGAGCTGGGACACACAGGGAACTGGGACACAGGGAGCTGGGATACACAGGGAGCTGGGACACAGGGAGCTGGGATACACAGAGAGCTGGGACACACAGGGAACTGGGACACATGGAACTGGGACACAGGGAGCTGGGACACAGGGAGCAGGGACACACAGACAGCTGGGACACAGGGAACTGGGACACACAGGGTACTGGGACACAGGCAGCTGGGACACAGGGAGCTGGGACACAGGGAGCTGGGACACAGGGAGCTCGGACACACAGGGAACTGGGACACACAGGGAGCTGGGACACACAGGGAGCTGCGACACAGGGAGCTGGGACACAGGGAGCTGGGACACAGGGAGCTGGGATACACAGGGAGCTGGGACACAGGGAGCTGGGACACAGGGAACTGGGACACAGGGAACTGGGACACAGAGAACTGGGACACACCGGGAACAGGGACACACAGGGAGCTGGACACAGGGAACTGGGACACACAGGGAGCTGGGACACAGGGAGCTGGGACACACAGGGAGCTGCGACACAGGGAGCTGGGACACAGGGAGCTGGGACACAGGGAGCTGGGACACAGAGAACTGGGACACACCGGGAACAGGGACACACAGGGAGCTGGACACAGGGAACTGGGACACACAGGGAACTGGGACACAGGGAGCTGGGACACAGGCAGCTGGGACACAGGGAGCTGGGACACAGGGAGCTGGGACACACAGGGAGGTGGGACACAGGGAGCTGGGGCACACAGGGAGCTGGGACACAGGGAACTGGGACACACAGGGAGCTGGGACACATGGAACTGGGACACACAGGGAGCTGGGACACAGGGAGCTGGGACACACAGGGAGCTGGGACACAGGGAACTGGGACACACAGGGAACTGGGACAGGGAGCTGGGACACACAGCGAACAGGGACACACAGGGAACTGGGACACACAGGGAACTAGGACACACAGGGAACTGGGACACAGGGAACTGGGACACAGGGAACTGGGACACACAGGGAGCTGGGACAGACAGAGAACTGGGATACTGTGAACAGGGACACAGGGAACTGGGACACAGGGAACTGGGACACAGGGAACTGGGACACAGGGAGATGTGACACAGGGAACTGGGACACAGGGAGCTGGGTCACAGGGAGCTGGGACACAGGGAGCTGGGACACAGGGAGCTGGGACACAGGGAGCTGGGACACAGGGAGCTGGGACACACAGGGAGCTGGGACACAGGGAGCTGGGGCACACAGGGAACTGGGACACAGGGAGCTGGGACACACAGGGAGCTGGGACACATGGAACTGGGACACACAGGGAGCTGGGACACAGGGAGCTGGGACACACAGGGAGCTGGGACACAGGGAACTGGGACACACAGGGAACTGGGACAGGGAGCTGGGACACACAGCGAACAGGGACACACAGGGAACTGGGACACACAGGGAACTAGGACACACAGGGAACTGGGACACAGGGAACTGGGACACAGGGAACTGGGACACACAGGGAGCTGGGACAGACAGAGAACTGGGATACTGTGAACAGGGACACAGGGAACTGGGACACACAGGGAGCTGGGACACAGGGAACTGGGACACACAGGGAACTGGGACACAGAGAGCTGGGACACAGGGAGCTGGGACACACAGGGAGCTGGGACACAGGGAGCTGGGACACAGGGAGCTGGGACACACAGGGAGCTGGGACACAGGGAACTGGGATACAGGGAACTGGGACACACAAGGAGCTGGGACACACAGGGAACTGGGATACAGGGAACTAGGACACACAGGGAGCTGGGACACACAGGGAGCTGGGACACAGGGATCTGGGACACAGGGAACTGGGACACACGGAGCTGGGACACAGGGAGCTGGGACACACAGGGAACTGGGACACACAGGGAGCTGGGACACACAGGGAGCTGGGACACAGGGAACTGGGACACACAGGGAACTGGGACACAGGGAGCTGGGACACAGGGAGCTGGGACACAGGGAGCTGGAAACAGGGAACTGGGACACACCGGGAACTGGGACACAGGGAGCTGGGACACACAGGGAGCTGGGACACAAAGGGAGCTGGGACACAAAGGGAGCTGGGACACAGGGAGTTGGGACACACAAGGAAGTGGGACACAGGGAGTAGGGACACAGGGAGCTGGGACACAGGGAATTGGGACACAGGGAGCTTGGACACACAGGGAGCTGGGACACACAGGGAACTGGGACACAAAGGGAGCTTGGACACACAGGGAGCTGGGACACACAGGGAACTGGGACACAGGGAGCTGGGATACACAGGGAACTGGGACACACAGGGAGTTGGGACACAGGGAGCTGGGACACACAGGGAGCTGGGACACAAAGGGAGCTGGGACACAGGGAGTTGGGACACACAAGGAAGTGGGACACACAGAGAACTGGGACACAGGGAATTGGGACAGAGGGAGCTGGGACACACAGGGAGCTGGGACACACAGGGAAATGGGACACACAGAGAACTGGGACACAGGGAGTTGGGACACACAGGGAACTGGGACACAGGGAGTAGGGACACAGGGAGCTGGGACACAGGGAATTGGGACACAGGGAGCTTGGACACACAGGGAGCTGGGACACACAGGGAACTGGGACACACAGAGAACTGGGACACAGGGAGTTGGGACACACAGGGAGCTGGGACACAGGGAGCTGGGACACAGAGGGAACTGGGACACACAGGGAGCTGGGACACACAGGGAGCTGGGACACAGGGAGTTGGGACACACAAGGAAGTGGGACACGCAGGGAGCTGGGACACAGGGAATTGGGACAGAGGGAGCTGGGACACACAGGGAGCTGGGACACACAGGGAAATGGGACACACAGAGAACTGGGACACAGGGGGTTGGGACACACAGGGAGCTGGGACACAGGGAGCTGGGACACAGGGAGCTGGGACACAGGGAGCTGGGACACACAGGGAACTGGGACACAGGGAGATGGGACACACTGGGAACTGGGACACACAGGGAGCTGGGACACACAGGGAGCTGGGACACAGGGAGTTGGGACACATGGAGCTGGGAAACACAGGGAACTGGGACACAAGGGAGGTGGGACACACAGGGAACTGGGACACAGGGAGCTGGGACACACAGGGAGCTGGGACATACAGGGAGCTGGGGCACAGGCTGCTGGGACACAGGCAGCTGGGACACACAGGGAACTGGGACACACAGGGAGCTGGGACACAGGGAGCTGGGACCCAGGGAACTGGGATACAGGGAACTGGGACAAACAAAGAGCTGTGAAACACAGGGGACTGGGATACAGGGAACTGGGACACACAGGGAGCTGGGACACAGGGAACTGGGATACAGGGAACTGGGACACACAAGGAGCTGGGACACAGGGAGCTGGGACACAGGGAACTGGGACACACAGGGAGCTGGGACACACAGGGAGCTGGGACACACAGGGAGCTGGGACACACAGGGGACTAGGACACACAGGGAACTAGGACACAGGAAGCTGGGCCACACAGGGAGATGGGACACAGGGAGCTGCGACACAGGGAACTGGGACACACAAGGAGCTGGGACACAGGGAGCTGGGACACAAAGGGAACTGGGACACAGCGAGCTGGGCCACAGGGAGCTGGGACACAGGGAACTGGGATACAGGGAACTGGGACACACAGGGAGCTGGGACACACAGGGAGCTGGGACACACAGGGAACTGGGATACAGGGAACTGGGACACACCAGGAGCTGAGACACAGGGAGCTGGGACACAGGGAGCTGGGACACAGGGAGCTGGGCCACACAAGGAGCTGGGAAACAGGGAGCTGGGATTCAGGGAACTGGGACACACAGGGAGCTGGGATACAGGGAACAGGGACACACAGGAGCTGGGACACAGGGAGCTGGGACACACAGGGAACTGGTACTCAGGGAACTGGGACACACAGGGAACTGGGATACACAGGGAGCTGGGACACAGGGAGCTGGGACACAGGGAGCTGGGACACACAGGGAACTGGTACTCAGGGAACTGGGACACACAGGGAACTGGGACACACAAGGAACTGGGACACACGGAGCTGGGACACAGGGAGCTGGGACACAGGGAGCTGGGACACACAGGGAACTGGGACACACAGGGAGCTGGGACACAGGGAGCTGGGACACACAGGGAACTGGGACACACAGGGAGCTGGGACACAGGGAGCTGGAACACACAGGGAACTGGAACACACAGGGAACTGGGACACACAGGGAGCTGGGACACAGGGAACTGGGACACACAGGGAACTGGGACACAGGGAGCTGGGACACAGGGAGCTGGGACACTCCGGGAACTGGGACACACAGGGAGATGGACACAGGGAACTGGGACACACCGGGAACTGGGACACACAGGGAGCTGGGACACAAAGGGAGCTGGTACACAGGGAGTTGGGACACACAAGGAAGTGGGACACAGGGAGCTGGGACACAGGGAGCTTGGCACAGGGAACTGGGACACACCGGGAACTGGGACACAGGGAGCTGGGACACACAGGGAGCTGGGACACAAAGGGAGCTGGGACACAAAGGGAGCTGGGACACAGGGAGTTGGGACACACAAGGAAGTGGGACACTGGGATCTGGGACACAGAGAGCTGGGACACAGGGAGCTGGGACACACAGGGAACTGGGACACAGCGAGCTGGGCCACAGGAAGCTGGGACACAGGGAACTGGGTTACAGGAAACTGGGACACACAGGGAGCTGGGACACACAGGAAGCTGGGACACACAGGGAGCTGGGACACAGGGAGTTGGGACACATGGAGCTGGGAAACACAGGGAACTGGGACACACAGGGAGCTGGGACACACAGGGAACTGGGACACAGAGAGCTGGGACACACAGGGAGCTGGGGCACAGGCTGCTGGGACACAGGGAGCTGGGACACACAGGGAACTGGCACACACAGGGAGCTGGGACACAGGGAGCTGGGACCCAGGGAACTGGGATACAGGGAACTGGGACAAACAAAGAGCTGTGACACACAGGGGACTGGGATACAGGGAACTGGGACACACAGGGAGCTGGGACACAGGGAACCGGGATACAGGGAACTGGGACACACAAGGAGCTGGGACACAGGGAGCTGGGACACAGGGAACTGGGACACACAGGGAGCTGGGACACACAGGGAACTGGGACACACAGGGGACTAGGACACACAGGGAACTAGGACACAGGAAGCTGGGCCACACAGGGAGATGGGACACAGGGAGCTGCGACACAGGGAACTGGGACACACAAGGAGCTGGGACACAGGGAGCTGGGACACAAAGGGAACTGGGACAAAGCGAGCTGGGCCACAGGGAGCTGGGACACAGGGAACTGGGATACAGGGAACTGGGACACACAGGGAGCTGGGACACACAGGGAGCTGGGACACACAGGGAACTGGGATACAGGGAACTGGGACACACCAGGAGCTGAGACACAGGGAGCTGGGACACAGGGAGCTGGGACACAGGGAGCTGGGCCACACAAGGAGCTGGGAAACAGGGAGCTGGGATTCAGGGAACTGGGACACACAGGGAGCTGCGATACAGGGAACAGGGACACACAGGAGCTGTGACACAGGGAGCTGGGACACACAGGGAACTGGTACTCAGGGAACTGGGACACACAGGGAACTAGGATACACAGGGAGCTGGGACACAGGGAGCTGGGACACAAAGGGAACTGGTACTCAGGGAACTGGGACACACAGGGAACTGGGACACACAAGGAACTGAGACACAGGGAGCTGGGACACAGGGAGCTGGGACACACAGGGAACTGGGACACACAGGGAGCTGGGACACAGGGAGCTGGGACACACAGGGAACTGGGACACACAGGGAACTGGGACACACAGGGAGCTGGAACACAGGGAGCTGGAACACACAGGGAACTGGGACACACAGGGAGCTGGGACACAGGGAACTGGGACACACAGGGAACTGGGACACAGGGAGCTGGGACACAGGGAGCTGGGACACTCCGGGAACTGGGACACACAGGGAGATGGACACAGGGAACTGGGACACACCGGGAACTGGGACACACAGGGAGCTGGGACACAAAGGGAGCTGGTACACAGGGAGTTGGGACACACAAGGAAATGGGACACAGGGAGCTGGGACACAGGGAGCTGGACACAGGGAACTGGGACACACCGGGAACTGGGACACATGGAGCTGGGACACACAGGGAGCTGGGACACAAAGGGAGCTGGGACACAAAGGGAGCTGGGACACAGGGAGTTGGGACACACAAGGAAGTGGGACACTGGGATCTGGGACACAAGGAGCTGGGACACAGGGAGCTGGGACACACAGGGAACTGGGACACAGCGAGCTGGGCCACAGGAAGCTGGGACACAGGGAACTGGGATACAGGAAACTGGGACACACAGGGAGCTGGGACACACAGGGAGCTGGGACACACAGGGAGCTGGGACACACAGGGAACTGGGATACAGGGAAGTGGGACACACCAGGAGCTGAGACACAGGGAGCTGGGAAACAGGGAGCTGAGACACACAAGGAGCTGGGACACAGGGAGCTGGGACACAGGGAACTGGGACAGACAGGGAGCTGAGACACAGGGAACTGGGACACAGGGAGCTGGCACACAGGTAACTGGGACACAGGGAACTGGGAGAAACAGGGAACTGGGAGACACAGGGAACTGGGACACGCAGGGAACTGGGACACGCAGGGAACTGGGACACAGGGAGCTGGGACACAGGGAGCTGGGACACAGGGAGCTGGGACACAGGGAGCTGGGACACAGGGAACTGGGACACAGGGAGCTGGGAGATACAGGGAGCTGGGACACACAGGGAACTGGGACACAGGGAGCTGGGAGACACACGGAACTGGGACACACAGGGAACTGGGACACAAAGGGAACAAGGACACAGGGAGCTGGGACACACAGGGAGATGGAACACAGGGAGCTGGGACACACAGGGAGCTGGGACACATAGGGAACTCGGATACAGGGAACTGGGTCACACAGGGAGCTGGGACACACAGGGAGCTGGGACACACAGGGAACTGGGATATAGGGAACTGGGACACACCAGGAGTTGAGACACAGGGAGCTGGGACACACAAGGAGCTTGGACACAGGGAGCTGGGACACGGGAGCTGCAACACAGGGAGCTGGGACACACAGGGAGCTGGGACACAGGGAACTGGGACACAGGGAACTGGGACACAGGGAGATGGGACACAGGGAGCTGGGACACACAAGGAGCTGGGACACAGGGAGCTGGGATACAGGGAGCTGGAACACACAGCGAGCTGGGATACAGGGAACTGTGACACACAGGGAGCTGGGACACAGGGAGCTGGGACTCACAGGGAGCTGGGACACACAGGGAGCAGGGACACACAGGGAGCTGGGACACAGGGAACTGGGACACACAGGGAACTAGGACACAGGGCACTGGGACACAGGGAGCTGGGACACAGGGAACTGGGACACACAGGGAGCTGGGACACACAGGAGCTGGGATACAGGGAGCTGGGACACAGGGAACTGGGACACACAGGGAACTGGGACACACAGGGAACTGGGACACACAGGGAGCTGGGACCCAGGGAGCTGGGACACACAGGGAACTGGGACACAGGGAGCTGGGATACACAGGGAGCTGGGACACAGGGAGCTGGGACACAGGGAACTGGGACACAGGGAACTGGGACACAGGGAGATGGGACACAGGGAGCTGGGACACAGAAGGAGCTGGGACACAGTGAGCTGGGATACAGGGAGCTGGGACTCACAGGGAGCTGGGACACACAAGGAGCAGGGACACACAGGGAGCTGGGACACAGGGAACTGGGACACACAGGGAACTAGGACACAGGGCACTGGGACACAGGGAGCTGGGACCCACAGGGAACTGGGGCACACAGGGAGCTGGGACACACAGGAGCTGGGACACAGGGTGCTGGGACACAGGGAACTGGGACACACAGGGAACTGGGACACACAGGGAACTGGGACACACAGGGAGCTGGGACACACAGGGAGCTGGGACCCAGGGAGCTGGGACACACAGGGAACTGGGACACAGGGAGCTGGGATACACAGGGAGCTGGGACACAGGGAGCTGGGAGACACAGAGAGCTGGGACACACAGGGAACTGGGACACATGGAACTGGGACACAGGGAGCTGGGACACAGGGAGCAGGGATACACAGACAGCTGGGACACAGGGAACTGGGACACACAGGGTACTGGGACACAGGCAGCTGGGACACAGGGAGCTGGGACACAGGGAGCTGGGACACAGGGAGCTCGGACACACAGGGAACTGGGACACACAGGGAGCTGGGACACACAGGGAGCTGCGACACAGGGAGCTGGGACACAGGGAGCTGGGACACAGGGAGCTGGGACACAGGGAGCTGGGACACAGAGGGAGCTGGACACAGGGAACTGGGACACACAGGGAACTGGGACACAGGGAACTGGGACACAGGGAGATGGGACACAGGGAGCTGGGACACACAAGGAGCTGGGACACAGGGAGCTGGGATACAGGGAGCTGGGACTCACAGGGAGCTGGGACACACAGGGAGCTGGGACCCACAGGGAACTGGGGCACACAGGGAGCTGGGACACACAGGAGCTGGGACACAGGGTGCTGGGACACAGGGAACTGGGACACACAGGGAACTGGGACACACAGGGAGCTGGGACACACAGGGAGCTGGGACCCAGGGAGCTGGGACACACAGGGAACTGGGACACAGCGAGCTGGGCCACAGGAAGCTGGGACACAGGGAACTGGGATACAGGAAACTGGGACACACAGGGAGCTGGGACACACAGGGAGCTGGGACACACAGGGAGCTGGGACATACAGGGAACTGGGATACAGGGAAGTGGGACACACCAGGAGCTGAGACACAGGGAGCTGGGAAACAGGGAGCTGAGACACACAAGGAGTTGGGACACAGGGAGCTGGGACACAGGGAACTGGGACAGACAGGGAGCCGGGACACAGGGAACTGGGACACAGGGAGCTGGGACACGCAGGGAACTGGGACACGCAGGGAACTGGGACACGCAGGGAACTGGGACACAGGGAGCTGGGACACAGGGAGCTGGGACACAGGGAGCTGGGACACAGGGAACTGGGACACAGGGAGCTGGGAGATACAGGGAGCTGGGACACACAGGGAACTGGGACACAGGGAGCTGGGAGACACACGGAACTGGGTCACACAGGGAGCTGGGACACACAGGGAGCTGGGACACACAGGGAACTGGGATATAGGGAACTGGGACACACCAGGAGTTGAGACACAGGGAGCTGGGACACACAAGGAGCTTGGACACAGGGAGCTGGGACACGGGAGCTGCAACACAGGGAGCTGGGACACACAGGGAGCTGGGACACAGGGAACTGGGACACAGGGAACTGGGACACAGGGAGATGGGACACAGCGAGCTGGGACACACAAGGAGCTGGGACACAGGGAGCTGGGATACAGGGAGCTGGAACACACAGCGAGCTGGGATACAGGGAACTGTGACACACAGGGAGCTGGGACACTGGGAGCTGGGACTCACAGGGAGCTGGGACACACAGGGAGCAGGGACACACAGGGAGCTGGGACACAGGGAACTAGGACACAGGGCACTGGGACACAGGGAGCTGGGACACACAGGGAACTGGGACACACAGGAGGCTGGGACACACAGGAGCTGGGACACAGGGAGCTGGGACACAGGGAACTGGGACACACAGGGAACTGGGACACACAGGGAACTGGGACACACAGGGAGCTGGGACCCAGGGAGCTGGGACACACAGGGAACTGGGACACAGGGAGCTGGGATACACAGGGAGCTGGGACACAGGGAGCTGGGACACAGGGAACTGGGACACAGGGAACTGGGACCCAGGGAACTGGGACACAGGGAGATGGGACACAGGGAGCTGGGACACACAAGGAGCTGGGACACAGGGAGCTGGGATACAGGGAGCTGGGACTCACAGGGAGCTGGGACACACAAGGAGCAGGGACACACAGGGCACTGGGACACAGGGAGCTGGGACACACAGGGAACTGGGACACACAGGGAGCTGGGACACACAGGAGCTGGGACACAGGGTGCTGGGACACAGGGAACTAGGACACACAGGGAACTGGGACACACAGGGAACTGGGACACACAGGGAGCTGGGACCCAGGGAGCTGGGACACACAGGGAACTGGGACACACAGGGAGCTGGGACACACAGGAGCTGGGATACAGGGAGCTGGGACACAGGGAACTGGGACACACAGGGAACTGGGACACACAGGGAGCTGGGACCCAGGGAGCTGGGACACACAGGGAACTGGGACACAGGGAGCTGGGATACACAGGGAGCTGGGACACAGGGAGCTGGGACCCAGGCAACTGGGACACAGGGAACTGGGACACAGGGAACTGGGACACAGGGAACTGGGACACAGGGAGCTGGGACACACAAGGAGCTGGGACACAGGGAGCTGGGACTCACAGGGAGCTGGGACACACAAGGAGCAGGGACACACAGGGAGGTGGGACACATGGAACTGGGACACACAGGGAACTAGGACACAGGGCACTGGGACACAGGGAGCTGGGACCCACAGGGAACTGGGACACACAGGGAGCTGGGACACAGGGAACTGGGACACACAGGGAACTGGGACACAGGGAGCTGGGACATAGGGAGCTGGGACACTCCGGGAACAGGGACACACAGGGAGATGGACACAGGGAACTGGGACACACCGGGAACTGGGACACACAGGGAGCTGGGACACAAAGGGAGCTGGTACACAGGGAGTTGGGACACACAAGGAAATGGGACACAGGGAGCTGGGATACAGGGAGCTGGACACAGGGAACTGGGACACACCGGGAACTGGGACACAGGGAGCTAGGACACACAGGGAGCTGGGACACAAAGGGAGCTGGGACACAAAGGGAGCTGGGACACAGGGAGTTGGGACACACAAGGAAGTGGGACACTGGGATCTGGGACACAAGGAGCTGGGACACAGGGAGCTGGGACACACAGGGAACTGGGACACAGCGAGCTGGGCCACAGGAAGCTGGGACACAGGGAACTGGGATACAGGAAACTGGGACACACAGGGAGCTGGGACACACAGGGAGCTGGGACACACAGGGAGCTGGGACATACAGGGAACTGGGATACAGGGAAGTGGGACACACCAGGAGCTGAGACACAGGGAGCTGGGAAACAGGGAGCTGAGACACACAAGGAGTTGGGACACAGGGAGCTGGGACACAGGGAACTGGGACAGACAGGGAGCCGGGACACAGGGAACTGGGACACAGGGAGCTGGGACACGCAGGGAACTGGGACACGCAGGGAACTGGGACACGCAGGGAACTGGGACACAGGGAGCTGGGACACAGGGAGCTGGGACACAGGGAGCAGGGACACAGGGAACTGGGACACAGGGAGCTGGGAGATACAGGGAGCTGGGACACACAGGGAACTGGGACACAGGGAGCTGGGAGACACACGGAACTGGGACACACAGGGAACTGGGACACAAAGGGAACAAGGACACAGGGAGCTGGGACACACAGGGAGATGGAACACAGGGAGCTGGGACACACAGGGAGCTGGGACACATAGGGAACTCGGATACAGGGAACTGGGTCACACAGGGAGCTGGGACACACAGGGAGCTGGGACACACAGGGAACTGGGATATAGGGAACTGGGACACACCAGGAGTTGAGACACAGGGAGCTGGGACACACAAGGAGCTTGGACACAGGGAGCTGGGACACGGGAGCTGCAACACAGGGAGCTGGGACACACAGGGAGCTGGGACACAGGGAACTGGGACACAGGGAACTGGGACACAGGGAGATGGGACACAGCGAGCTGGGACACACAAGGAGCTGGGACACAGGGAGCTGGGATACAGGGAGCTGGAACACACAGCGAGCTGGGATACAGGGAACTGTGACACACAGGGAGCTGGGACACAGGGAGCTGGGACTCACAGGGAGCTGGGACACACAGGGAGCAGGGACACACAGGGAGCTGGGACACAGGGAACTGGGACACACAGGGAACTAGGACACAGGGCACTGGGACACAGGGAGCTGGGACACACAGGGAACTGGGACACACAGGGAGCTGGGACACACAGGAGCTGGGACACAGGGAGCTGGGACACAGGGAACTGGGACACACAGGGAACTGGGACACACAGGGAACTGGGACACACAGGGAGCTGGGACCCAGGGAGCTGGGACACACAGGGAACTGGGACACAGGGAGCTGGGATACACAGGGAGCTGGGACACAGGGAGCTGGGACACAGGGAACTGGGACACAGGGAACTGGGACCCAGGGAACTGGGACACAGGGAGATGGGACACAGGGAGCTGGGACACACAAGGAGCTGGGACACAGGGAGCTGGGATACAGGGAGCTGGGACTCACAGGGAGCTGGGACACACAAGGAGCAGGGACACACAGGGAGCTGGGACACAGGGAACTGGGACACACAGGGAACTAGGACACAGGGCACTGGGACACAGGGAGCTGGGACCCACAGGGAACTGGGACACACAGGGAGCTGGGACACACAGGAGCTGGGACACAGGGTGCTGGGACACAGGGAACTAGGACACACAGGGAACTGGGACACACAGGGAGCTGGGACCCAGGGAGCTGGGACACACAGGGAACTGGGACACACAGGGAGCTGGGACACACAGGAGCTGGGATACAGGGAGCTGGGACACAGGGAACTGGGACACACAGGGAACTGGGACACACAGGGAGCTGGGACCCAGGGAGCTGGGACACACAGGGAACTGGGACACAGGGAGCTGGGATACACAGGGAGCTGGGACACAGGGAGCTGGGACACAGGCAACTGGGACACAGGGAACTGGGACACAGGGAACTGGGATACAGGGAGATGGGACACAGGGAGCTGGGACACACAAGGAGCTGGGACACAGGGAGCTGGGACTCACAGGGAGCTGGGACACACAAGGAGCAGGGACACACAGGGAGCTGGGACACATGGAACTGGGACACACAGGGAACTAGGACACAGGGCACTGGGACACAGGGAGCTGGGACCCACAGGGAACTGGGACACACAGGGAGCTGGGACACACAGGAGCTGGGACACAGGGAGCTGGGATACACAGGGAGCTGGGACACACAGGGAACTGGGACACACAGGGAGCTGGGACACACAGGGAGCTGGGACACACAGGGAGCTGGGACCCAGGGAGCTGGGACACACAGGGAACTGGGACACAGGGAGCTGGGATACACAGGGAGCTGGGACACAGGGAGCTGGGATACACAGAGAGCTGGGACACACAGGGAACTGGGACACATGGAACTGGGACACAGGGAGCTGGGACACAGGGAGCAGGGACACACAGACAGCTGGGACACAGGGAACTGGGACACACAGGGTACTGGGACACAGGCAGCTGGGACACAGGGAGCTGGGACACAGGGAGCTGGGACACAGGGAGCTCGGACACACAGGGAACTGGGACACACAGGGAGCTGGGACACACAGGGAGCTGCGACACAGGGAGCTGGGACACAGGGAGCTGGGACACAGGGAGCTGGGATACACAGGGAGCTGGGACACAGGGAGCTGGGACACAGGGAACTGGGACACAGGGAACTGGGACACAGAGAACTGGGACACACCGGGAACAGGGACACACAGGGAGCTGGACACAGGGAACTGGGACACACAGGGAGCTGGGACACAGGGAGCTGGGACACACAGGGAGCTGCGACACAGGGAGCTGGGACACAGGGAGCTGGGACACAGGGAGCTGGGACACAGAGAACTGGGACACACCGGGAACAGGGACACACAGGGAGCTGGACACAGGGAACTGGGACACACAGGGAACTGGGACACAGGGAGCTGGGACACAGGGAGCTGGGACACAGGGAGCTGGGACACAGAGAACTGGGACACACCGGGAACAGGGACACACAGGGAGCTGGACACAGGGAACTGGGACACACAGGGAACTGGGACACAGGGAACTGGGACACACAGGGAGCTGGGACACACAGGGAGCTGCGACACAGGGAGCTGGGACACAGGGAGCTGGGACACAGGGAGCTGGGACACACCGGGAACAGGGACACACAGGGAGCTGGACACAGGGAACTGGGACACACAGGGAACTGGAACACAGGGAGCTGGGACACAGGGAGCTGGGATGCACAGGGAGCTGGGATGCACAGGGAGCTGGGATACACAGGGAGCTGGGACACACAGGGAACTGGGACACAGGGAGCTGGGACACAGGGAGCTGGGACACAGGGAACTGGGATACACCGGGAACTGGGACACACAGGGAGCTGGACACAGGGAACTGGGACACAGGGAGCTGGGACACACAGACAGCTGGGACACAGTGAACTGGGACACACAGGGTACTGGGACACAGGGAACTGGGACACAGGGAGCTGGGACACAGGGAGCTGGGACACAGAGAGCTGGGACACAGGCAACTGGGACACAGGGAGATGCGACACAGGGAACTGGGACACAGAAAGCTGGGACACAGGGAACTGGGATACACAGGGAGCTGGGACACAGGGAGCTGGGACACAGGGAGCTGGGACACACAGGGAACTGGGACACAGGGAGCTGGGACACAGGGAGATGGGACACAGGGAAATGGGACACACCGGGAACTGGGACACACAGGGAGGTGGGCACAGGGAACTGGGACACAGGGAGCTGGGACACCCAGACAGCTGGGACACAGGGAACTGGGACACACAGGGTACTGGGACACAGGCAGCTGGGACACAGGGAGTTGGGACACAGGGAGCTGGGACACAGAGAGCTGGGACACAGGGAACTGGGACACAGGGAACTGGGACACAGGGAGATGGGACACAGGGAACTGGGACACAGAGAGCTGGGACACAGGGAACTGGGACAGAGGGAGCTGGGTCACAGGGAGCTGGGACACAGGGAGCTGGGACACTGTAAACTGGGACACACAGGGAGCTGGGACACACAGGGAACTGGGACACACAGGGAACTGGGACACACAGGGAGCTGGGACACACTGGGAGCTGGGACACAGGGAGCTTTGACACACAGGGAGCTGGGACACAGTGACTTGGGACACACAGGGAACTGGGACACAGGGAGCTGGGACAGAGGGAACTGGGACACACAGGGAGCTGGGACACAGGGAGCTGGGACACAGGGAGCTGGGATACACGGAACTGGGATACAGTGAACTGGGATACAGGGAGCTGGGACACAGGGAACAGGGACACAGGGAGCTGGGACACAGGGAGCTGGGACACAGGGTGCTGGGACACACAGGGAACTGGGACACACAGGGAGCTGGGACACAGGGAGCTGGGACACACAGGGAACTGGGACACACAGGGAGCTGGGACACAGGGAGCTGGAACACACAGGGAACTGGGACACACAGGGAGCTGGGACACACGGAACTGGGACACACAGGGAACTGGGACGCAGGGAGCTGGGACACAGGGAGCTGGGACACTGCGGGAACTGGGACACACAGGGAGATGGACACAGGGAACTGGGACACACCGGGAACTGGGACACACAGGGAGATGGACACAGGGAACTGGGACACACCGGGAACTGGGACACAGGGAGCTGGGACACACAGGGAGCTGGGACACAAAGGGAGCTGGGACACAAAGGGAGCTGGTACACAGGGAGTTGGGACACACAAGGAAGTGGGACACAGGGAGCTGGGACACAGGGAGCTGGACACAGGGAACTGGGACACACCGGGAACTGGGACACAGGGAGCTGGGACACACAGGGAGTTGGGACACAAAGGGAGCTGGGACACAAAGGGAGCTGGGACACAGGGAGTTGGGACACATAAGGAAGTGGGACACTGGGATCTGGGACACAAGGAGCTGGGACACAGGGAGCTGGGACACACAGGGAACTGGGACACAGCGAGCTGGGCCACAGGAAGCTGGGACACAGGGAACTGGGATACAGGAAACTGGGACACACAGGGAGCTGGGACACACAGGGAGCTGGGACACACAGGGAGCTGGGACACACAGGGAACTGGGATACAGGGAAGTGGGACACACCAGGAGCTGAGACACAGGGAGCTGGGAAACAGGGAGCTGAGACACACAAGGAGTTGGGACACAGGGAGCTGGGACACAGGGAACTGGGACAGACAGGGAGCCGGGACACAGGGAACTGGGACACAGGGAGCTGGCACACAGGTAACTGGGACACAGGGAACTGGGAGAAACAGGGAACTGGGAGACACAGGGAACTGGGACACGCAGGGAACTGGGACACAGGGAGCTGGGACACAGGGAGCTGGGACACAGGGAGCTGGGACACAGAGAACTGGGACACAGGGAGCTGGGAGATACAGGGAGCTGGGACACACAGGGAACTGGGACACAGGGAGCTGGGAGATACACGGAACTGGGACACACAGGGAACTGGGACACAAAGGGAACAAGGACACAGGGAGCTGGGACACACAGGGAGCTGGGACACATAGGGAACTCGGATACAGGGAACTGGGTCACACAGGGAGCTGGGACACACAGGGAGCTGGGACACACAGGGAACTGGGATATAGGGAACTGGGACTCACCAGGAGTTGAGACACAGGGAGCTGGGACACACAAGGAGCTTGGACACAGGGAGCTGGGACACGGGAGCTGCAACACAGGGAGCTGGGACACACAGGGAGCTGGGACACAGGGAACTGGGACACAGGGAACTGGGACACAGGGAGATGGGACACAGGGAGCTGCGACACACAAGGAGCTGGGACACAGGGAGCTGGGACACACAGGGAGCTGGGACACACAGGGAGCTGGGACACAGGGAACTGGGACACACAGGGAACTAGGACACAGGGCACTGGGACACAGGGAGCTGGGACCCACAGGGAACTGGGACACACAGGGAGCTGGGACACACAGGAGCTGGGACACAGGGAGATGGGACACAGGGAACTGGGACACACAGGGAACTGGGCCACACAGGGAACTGGGACACACAGGGAGCTGGGACCCAGGGAGCTGGGACACACAGGGAACTGGGACACAGGGAGCTGGGATACACAGGGAGCTGGGACACAGGGAGCTGGGACACAGGGAACTGGGACACAGGGAACTGGGACACACAGGGAGCTGCGACACAGGGAGCTGGGACACAGGGAGCTGGGACACAGGGAGCTGGGACACAGGGAGCTGGGACACAGAGAACTGGGACACACCGGGAACAGGGACACACAGGGAGCTGGACACAGGGAACTGGGACACACAGGGAACTGGGACACAGGGAGCTGGGACACAGGGAGCTGGGACACAGGGAGCTGGGACACAGAGAACTGGGACACACCGGGAACAGGGACACACAGGGAGCTGGACACAGGGAACTGGGGCACACAGGGAACTGGGACACAGGGAACTAGGACACACAGGGAGCTGGGACACACAGGGAGCTGCGACACAGGGAGCTGGGACACAGGGAGCTGGGACACAGAGAACTGGGACACACCGGGAACAGAGACACACAGGGAGCTGGACACAGGGAACTGGAACACACAGGGAGCTGGGACACAGGGAGCTGGGACACAGGGTGCTGGGACACAGGGTGCTGGGACAAACAGGGAGCTGGGACACACAGGGAGCTGGGACACACAGGGAGCTGGGACACAGGGAACTGGGACACACAGGGAACTAGGACACAGGGCACTGGGACACAGGGAGCTGGGACCCACAGGGAACTGGGACACACAGGGAGCTGGGACACACAGGAGCTGGGACACAGGGAGATGGGACACAGGGAACTGGGACACACAGGGAACTGGGCCACACAGGGAACTGGGACACACAGGGAGCTGGGACCCAGGGAGCTGGGACACACAGGGAACTGGGACACAGGGAGCTGGGATACACAGGGAGCTGGGACACAGGGGGCTGGGACACAGGGAACTGGGACACAGGGAACTGGGACACACAGGGAGCTGCGACACAGGGAGCTGGGACACAGGGAGCTGGGACACAGGGAGCTGGGACACAGAGAACTGGGACACACCGGGAACAGGGACACACAGGGAGCTGGACACAGGGAACTGGGACACACAGGGAACTGGGACACAGGGAGCTGGGACACAGGGAGCTGGGACACAGGGAGCTGGGACACAGAGAACTGGGACACACCGGGAACAGAGACACACAGGGAGCTGGACACAGGGAACTGGGACACACAGGGAACTGGGACACAGGGAGCTGGGACACAGGGAGCTGGGATGCACAGGGAGCTGGGATACACAGGGAGCTGGGACACACAGGGAACTGGGACACAGGGAACTGGGGGACACAGGGTGCTGGGACACAGGGAACTGGGATACACCGGGAACTGGGACACACAGGGAGCTGGACACAGGGAACTGGGACACAGGGAGCTGGGATACACAGACAGCTGGGACACAGGGAACTGGGACACACAGGGTACTGGGACACAGGCAGCTGGGACACAGGGAGCTGGGACACAGAGAGCTGGGACACAGGGAACTGGGACACAGGGAGATGCGACACAGGGAACTGGGACACAGAGAGCTGGGACACAGGGAACTGGGATACACAGGGAGCTGGGACACAGGGAGCTGAGATACACAGGGAGCTGGGACACACAGGGAACTGGGACACAGGGAGCTGGGACACAGGGAGCTGGGACACAGGGAGCTGGGACACAGGGAAATGGGACACACCGGGAACTGGGACACACAGGGAGGTGGACACAGGCAGCTGGGACACAGGGGGTTGGGACACAGGGAGCTGGGACACACAGAGCTGGGACACAGGGAACTGGGACACAGGGAACTGGGACACAGGGAGATGGGAAACAGGGAGATGGGACACAGGGAACTGGGACACAGAGAGCTTGGACACAGGGAACTGGGACACAGGGAGCTGGGACACAGGGAGCTGGGACACAGGGAGCTGGGACACAGGGAGCTGGGACACAGGAAGCTGGGACACACAGGGAGCTGGGACACAGGGAACTGGGATACACAGGGAGCTGGGACACAGGGAGCTGGGACACACAGGGAGCTGGGATACACAGAGAGCTGGGATACACAGAGAGCTGGAACACACAGGGAACTGGGACACAGGGAGCTGGGACACAGGGAGCTGGGACACAGGGAACTGGGACACACCAGGAACTGGGACACAGGGAACTGGAACACACAGGGAACTGGGACACACAGGGAGATGGGACACACAGGGAACTGGTACACAGGGAGCTGGGACACAGGGAGCTCGGACACACAGGGAACTGGGACACACAGGGAACTGGGACACACAGGGAGCTGGGACACAGGGAACTGGGACACACAGTGAACTGGGACACACAGGGAGCTGGGACACACAGGTAGCTGGGACACAGGTAGCTGGGACACACAGGGAGCTGGGAAACACAGGGAGCTGGGAAACACAGGGAGCTGGGACACAGGGAGCAGGGACACAGGAGTTGGGACACACAGGGAGCTGGGACACACAGGGAGCTGGGACACAGGGAGCTGGGACACACAGGGAGCTGGGACACACAGTGAGCTGGGACACACAGGGAGCTGGGACATAGGGAGCTGCGACACAGGGAGCTGGGACACAGGGAGCTGGGACACAGGGAGCTGGGACACAGAGAACTGGGACACACCGGGAACAGGGACACACAGACAGCTGGACACAGGGAACTGGGACACACAGGGAACTGGGACACAGGGAGCTGGGACACAGGGAGCTGGGATACACAGGGAGCTGGGACACAGGGAGCTGGGATACACAGGGAGCTGGGACACACAGGGAGCTGGGACACACAGGGAACTGGGACACAGGGAGCTGGGACACAGGGAACTGGGACACACCGGGAACTGGGACACACAGGGAGCTGGACACAGGGAACTGGGACACATCGGGAACTGGGACACAGGGAGCTGGGACGCACAGGGAGTTGGGACACACAAGGAAGTGGGACACGGAGCAGGGACCCAGGGAGCTGGGACACAGGGAACTGGGACACAGGGAGCTGGGATACAGGGAGCAGGGACACACAGACAGCTGGGACACAGGGAACTGGGACACACAGGGTACTGGGACACAGGGAGCTGGGACACAGGGAGCTGGGACACAGGGAGCTGGGACACAGGGAGCTCGGACACACAGGGAACTGGGACACACAGGGAGCTGGGACACACAGGGAGCTGCGACACAGGGAGCTGGGACACAGGGAGCTGGGACACAGGGAGCTGGGACACAGAGAACTGGGACACACCGGGAACAGGGACACACAGGGAGCTGGACACAGGGAACTGGGACACACAGGGAACTGGGACACAGGGAGCTGGGATACACAGGGAGCTGGGATACACAGGGAGCTGGGACACACAGGGAGCTGGGACACACAGGGACCTGGGACACAGGGAACTGGGACACAGGGAGCTGGGACACAGGGAACTGGGATACACCGGGAACTGGGACACACAGGGAGCTGGACACAGGGAACTGGGACACAGGGAGCTGGGACATACAGACAGCTGGGACACAGGGAACTGGGACACACAGAGTACTGGGACACAGGCAGCTGGGACACAGGGAGCTGGGCTACAGGGAGCTGGGACACAGAGAGCTGGGACACAGAGAGCTGGGACACAGGGAACTGGGACACAGGGAGATGGGACACAGGGAGATGGGACACAGGGAAGTGGGACACAGAGAGCTGGGACACAGGGAACTGGGATACACAGGGAGTTGGGACACAGGGAGCTGGGATACACAGGGAGCTGGGACACACAGCGAACTGGGACACAGGGAGCTGGGACACAGGGAACTGGGACACAGGGAACTGGGACACACCGGGAACTGGGACACACAGGGAGGTGGACACAGGGAACTGGGACACAGGGAGCTGGGACACACAGACAGCTGGGACACAGGGAACTGGGACACACAGCGTACTGGGACACAGGCAGCTGGGACACAGGGAGTTTGGACACAGGGAGCTGGTAGACAGAGAGCTGGGACACAGGGAACTGGGACACAGGGAACTGGGACACAGGGAGATGTGACACAGGGAACTGGGACACAGAGAGCTGGGACACAGGGAACTGGGTCACAGGGAGCTGGGTCACAGGGAGCTGGGACACAGGGAGCTGGGACACAGGGAGCTGGGACACACAGGGAGCTGGGACACAAAGGGAGCTGGGACACAGGGAGCTGGGGCACACAGGGAGCTGGGACACAGGGAACTGGGACACACAGGGAGCTGGGACACATGGAACTGGGACACACAGGGAGCTGGGACACAGGGAGCTGGGACACACAGGGAGCTGGTGCACAGGGAGCTGGGACACACAGGGAACTGGCACACACAGGGAGCTGGGACACAGGGAACTGGGACACACAGGGAACTGGGACAGGGAGCTGGGACACACAGCGAACAGGGACACACAGGGAACTGGGACACACAGGGAACTAGGACACACAGGGAACTGGGACACAGGGAACTGGGACACAGGGAACTGGGACACACAGGGAGCTGGGACAGACAGAGAACTGGGATACAGTGAACAGGGACACAGGGAATTGGGACACACAGGGAGCTGGGACACAGGGAACTGGGACACACAGGGAACTGGGACACAGAGAGCTCGGACACAGGGAGCTGGGACACACAGGGAACTGGGACACACAGGGAGCTGGGACACACAGGGAACTGGGACACACAGGGAGCTGGGACAGACAGAGAACTGGGATACAGGGAACTGGGACACAGGGAACTGGGACACACAGGGAGCTGGGACACAGGGAACTGGGACACACAGGGAACTGGGACACAGAGAGCTGGGACACAGGGAGCTGTGACACACAGGGAACTGGGACACACAGGGAGCTGGGACACAGGGAACTGGGACACAGGGAACTGGGACACACAGGGAACTGGGACACACAGGGAACTGGGACACACAGGGAGATGGGACACACAGGGAACTGGGACACAGGGAGCTGGGACACAGGGAGCTCGGACACACAGGGAACTGGGACACACAGGGAACTGGGACACAGGGAACTGGGACACACAGTGAACTGGGACACACAGGGAGCTGGGACACACAGGTAGCTGGGACACAGTTAGCTGGGACACACAGGGAGCTGGGAAACACAGGGAGCTGGGAAACACAGGGAATTGGGACACAGGGAGCTGGGACACAGGAGTTGGGACACATAGGGAGCTGGGACACACAGGGAGCTGGGACACAGGGAGCTGGGACACACAGTGAGCTGGGACACACAGGGAGCTGGGACATAGGGAGCTGGGACACAGGAGTTGGGACACAGGGAGCTGGGACACAGGGAACTGGGACACAGGGAGGTGGGACGCAGGGAGCTGGGACACAAAGGGAGCTGGGACACAGGGAGCTGGGACACAGGGAACTGGGACACAGGGAGATGGGACACAGGGAACTGGGACACAGAGAGCTGGGACACAGGGAGCTGGGACACCGGGAGCTGGGACACAGGGAGATGGGACACAGGGAACTGGGACACACAGGGTACTGGGTCACAGGCAGCTGGGACACAGGGAGCTGGGACACAGGGAGCTGGGACACAGGGAGCTGGGATGCACAGGGAGCTGGGACACACAGGGAACTGGGACAAACAGGGAACTGGGACACAGGGAGCTGGGACACAGGGAGCTGGGACACAGGGAACTGGGATACACCGGGAACTGGGACACGCAGGGAGCTGGACACAGGGAACTGGGACACAGGGAGCTGGGACACACAGACAGCTGGGACACAGGGAACTGGGACACACAGGGTACTGGGACACAGGCAGCTGGGACACAGGGAGCTGGGACACAGGGAGCTGGGACACAGAGAGCTGGGACACAGGGAACTGGGACACAGGGAGATGGGACACAGGGAACTGGGACACACAGGGTACTGGGTCACAGGCAGCTGGGACACAGGGAGTTGGGACACAGCGAGCTGGGACACAGAGAGCTGGGACACAGGGAACTGGGACACAGGGAGATGGGACACAGGGAGATGGGACACAGGGAACTGGGACACAGAGAGCTGGGACACAGGGAACTGGGATACACAGGGAGTTGGGACACAGGGAGCTGGGATACACAGAGAGCTGGGACACACAGCGAACTGGGACACAGGGAGCTGGGACACAGGGAACTGCGACACAGGGAACTGGGACACACCGGGAACTGGGACACACAGGGAGGTGGACACAGGGAACTGGGACACAGGGAGCTGGGACACACAGACAGCTGGGACACAGGGAACTGGGACACACAGCGTACTGGGACACAGGCAGCTGGGACACAGGGAGTTTGGACACAGGGAGCTGGTAGACAGAGAGCTGGGACACAGGGAACTGGGACACAGGGAACTGGGACACAGGGAGATGTGACACAGGGAACTAAGACACAGAGAGCTGGGACACAGGGAACTGGGACACAGGGAGCTGGGTCACAGGGAGCTGGGACACAGGGAGCTGGGACACACAGGGAACTGGGACACAGAGAGAGATGGGACACACAGGGAACTGGGACACACAGGGAACTGAGACACACAGGGAGCTGGGACACAGGGAGCTGGGACACACAGGGAGCTGGGACACACAGGGAGCTGGGACACAGGGAGCTGGGGCACACAGGGAGCTGGGACACAGGGAACTGGGACACACAGGGAGCTGGGACACACAGGGAACTGGGACACACAGGGAGCTGGGACACAGGGAGCTGGGACACACAGGGAGCTGGTGCACAGGGAGCTGGGACACACAGGGAGCTGGGACACACAGGGAGCTGGGACACAGGGAACTGGAACACACAGGGAACTGGGACAGGGAGCTGGGACACACAGCGAACAGGGACACACAGGGAACTGGGACACACAGGGAACTAGGACACACAGGGAACTGGGACACACAGGGAACTGGGACACAGGGAACTGGGACACAGGGAACTGGGACACACAGGGAGCTGGGACAGACAGAGAACTGGGATACAGTGAACTGGGACACAGGGAACTGGGACACAGGGAGCTGGGACACAGGGAACTGGGACACACAGGGAACTGGGACACAGGGAACTGGGACACACAGGGAGCTGGGACAGACAGAGAACTGGGATACAGGGAACTGGGACACAGGGAACTGGGACACACAGGGAGCTGGGACACAGGGAACTGGGACACACAGGGAACTGGGACACAGAGAGCTGGGACACAGGGAGCTGGGACACACAGGGAACTGGGACACACAGGGAGCTGGGACACAGGGAACTGGGACACAGGGAACTGGGACACACAGGGAACTGGGACACACAGGGAGATGGGACACACAGGGAGATGGGACACACAGGGAACTGGGACACAGGGAGCTCGGACACACAGGGAACTGGGACACACAGGGAACTGGGACACACAGGGAGCTGGGACACAGGGAACTGGGACACACAGTGAACTGGGACACACAGGGAGCTGGGACACACAGGTAGCTGGGACACAGGTAGCTGGGACACACAGGGAGCTGGGAAACACAGGGAGCTGGGAAACACAGGGAGCTTGGACACAGGGAGCAGGGACACAGGAGTTGGGACACACAGGGAGCTGTGACACACAGGGAGCTGGGACACAGGGAGCTGGGACACACAGGGAGCTGGGACACAGGGAGCAGGGACACAGGAGTTGGGACACACAGGGAGCTGGGACACACAGGGTGCTGGGACACAGGGAGCTGGGACACACAGGGAACTAGGACACAGGGCACTGGGACACAGGGAGCTGGGACACACAGGAGCTGGGACACTGGGAGCTGGGACACAGGGAACTGGGACACACAGGGAACTGGGACACACAGGGAGCTGGGACACACAGGGAGCTGGGACACAGGGAGCTGGGACACACAGGGAACTGGGACACAGCGAGCTGGGCCACAGGAAGCTGGGACACAGGGAACTGGGATACAGGAAACTGGGACACACAGGGAGCTGGGACACACAGGGAGCTGGGACACAGGGAACCGGGGCACAGGGAACTGGGACACACCGGGAACTGGGACACACAGGGAGCTGGACACAGGGAACTGGGACACATCGGGAACTGGGACACAGGGAGCTGGGACACAGGGAGCTGGGACTCACAGGGAGTTGGGACACACAAGGAAGTGGGACACAGGGAGCAGGGACGCAGGCAGCTGGGACACAGGGAATTGGGACACAGGGAGCTGGGACACAGGGAATTGGGACTCACAGGGAGATGGGACACAGGGAATTGGGACACAGGGAGCTGGGACACAGGGAGCAGGGACACACAGACAGCTGGGACACAGGGAACTGGGACACACAGGGTACTGGAGCACAGGCAGCTGGGACACAGGGAGCTGGGACACAGGGAGCTGGGACACAGGGAGCTCGGACACACAGGGAACTGGGACACACAGGGAGCTGGGACACACAGGGAGCTGCGACACAGGGAGCTGGGACACAGGGAGCTGGGACACAGGTCGCTGGGATACACAGGGAGCTGGGACACAGGGAGCTGGGATGCACAGGGAGCTGGGACACACAGGGAACTGGGACAAACAGGGAACTGGGACACAGGGAGCTGGGACACAGGGAGCTGGGACACAGGGAACTGGGATACACCGGGAACTGGGACACACAGGAGCTGGGACACTGGGAGCTGGGACACACAGGGAACTGGGACACACAGGGAACTGGGACACACAGGGAGCTGGGACACAGGGAGCTGGGACACACAGGGAACTGGGACACAGGGAGCTGGGATACACAGGGAGCTGGGACACAGGGAGCTGGGATACAGGGAGCTGGGACACAGGGAACTGGGACACACCGGGAACTGGGACACACAGGGAGCTGGACACAGGGAACTGGGACACATCGGGAACTGGGACACAGGGAGCTGGGACACAGGGAGCTGGGACTCACAGGGAGTTGGGACATCAAGGAAGTGGGACACAGGGAGCAGGGACCCAGGGAGCTGGGACACAGGGAATTGGGACACAGGGAGCTGGGACACAGGGAATTGGGACTCGCAGGGAGATGGGACACAGGGAATTGGGACACAGGGAGCTGGGACACAGGGAGCTGGGACACAGGGAGCTGGGACACACAGGGAACTAGGACACAGGGAGCTGGGACACCGGGAGCTGGGACACAGGGAGCTGGGACACAGGGACCTGGGACATACAGGGAACTGGGACACAGGGAGCTCGCACATACGGAACTGGGACACACAGGGAGCTGGGACACACAGGGAGCTGGGAGACACAGGGAGCTGGGAGACACAGGGAGCTGGGACACACAGGGAACTGGGACACACAGGTAGCTGGGACATACAGGGAGCTGGGACACAGGGAGCTGGGACACAGGGAGCTGGGACACACAGGGAGCTGGGACACACAGGGAGCTGGGACACAAAGGGAACTGGGACACGCAGGGAACTGGGACACAGGGAGCTGGGACACAGGTAGCTGGGACACGCAGGGAACTGGGACACGCAGGGAACTGGGACACGCAGGGAACTGGGACACACAGGGAGCTGGGACACACAGTGAGTTGGGACACAGGGAGCTGGGACACACAGGGAGCTGGGACACACAGGGAGCTGGGGCACACAGGGAGATAGGACACACAGGGAGCTGGGACACACAGGGAGCTGGTGCACAGGGAGCTGGGACACACAGGGAACTGGGACTCACAGGGAACTGGGACAGGGAGCTGGGACACACAGCGAACAGGGACACACAGGGAGATGGGACACACAGCGAACTGGGACACACAGGGAACTGGGACACTGGGAACTGGTGACACACAGGGAACTGGAACACACAGGGAGCTGGGACACAGGGAGCTGGGACACAGGGTGCTGGGACACAGGGAACTGGGACACAGGGAACTGGAACACACAGGGAGCTGGGACACAGGGAGCTGGGACACAGGGTGCTGGGACACAGGGAGCTGGGACACACAGGGAACTAGGACACAGGGCACTGGGACACAGGGAGCTGGGACACACAGGAGCTGGGACACTGGGAGCTGGGACACAGGGAACTGGGACACACAGGGAACTGGGACACACAGGGAGCTGGGACACACAGGGAGCTGGGACACTGGGAGCTGGGACACAGGGAACTGGGACACACAGGGAACTGGGACACAAAGGGAACTGGGACACACAGGGAGCTGGGACACAGGGAGCTGGGACACACAGGGAACTGGGACACAGGGAGCTGGGATACACAGGGAGCTGGGACACAGGGAGCTGGGATACATAGAGAGCTGGGATACACAGGGAACTGGGACACAGGGAGCTGGGACACAGGGAACCGGGGCACAGGGAACTGGGACACACCGGGAACTGGGACACACAGGGAGCTGGACACAGGGAACTGGGACACATCGGGAACTGGGACACAGGGAGCTGGGACTCACAGGGAGTTGGGACACACAAGGAAGTGGGACACAGGGAGCAGGGACCCAGGCAGCTGGGACACAGGGAATTGGGACACATGGAGCTGGGACACAGGGAATTGGGACTCACAGGGAGATGGGACACAGGGAATTGGGACACAGGGAGCTGGGACACAGGGAGCAGGGACACACAGACAGCTGGGACACAGGGAACTGGGACACACAGGGTACTGGAGCACAGGCAGCTGGGACACAGGGAGCTGGGACACAGGGAGCTGGGACACAGGGAGCTCGGACACACAGGGAACTGGGACACACAGGGAGCTGGGACACACAGGGAGCTGCGACACAGGGAGCTGGGACACAGGGAGCTGGGACACAGGGAGCTGGGACACAGAGAACTGGGACACACCGGGAACAGGGACACAGAGGGAGCTGGACACAGGGAACTGGGACACACAGGGAACTGGGACACAGGGAGCTGGGACACAGGGAGCTGGGACACAGGGAGCTGGGATACACAGGGAGCTGGGACACAGGGAGCTGGGATGCACAGGGAGCTGGGACACACAGGGAACTGGGACAAACAGGGAACTGGGACACAGGGAGCTGGGACACAGGGAGCTGGGACACAGGGAACTGGGATACACCGGGAACTGGGACACACAGGAGCTGGGACACTGGGAGCTGGGACACACAGGGAACTGGGACACACAGGGAACTGGGACACACAGGGAGCTGGGACACACAGGGAGCTGGGACACAGGGAGCTGGGACACACAGGGAAATGGGACACAGGGAGCTGGGATACACAGGGAGCTGGGACACAGGGAGCTGGGATACATAGAGAGCTGGGACACACAGGGAACTGGGACACAGGGAGCGGGGACACAGGGAGCTGGGACACAGGGAACTGGGACACACCAGGAACTGGGACACACCGGGAACTGGGACACACAGGGAGCTGGACACAGGGAACTGGGACACATCGGGAACTGGGACACAGGGAGCTGGGACACAGGGAGCTGGGACTCACAGGGAGTTGGGACACACAAGGAAGTGGGACACAGGGAGCAGGGACCCAGGCAGCTGGGACACAGGGAATTGGGACACAGGGAGCTGGGACACAGGGAATTGGGACTCACAGGGAGATGGGACACAGGGAATTGGGACACAGGGAGCTGGGACACAGGGAGCAGGGACACACAGACAGCTGGGACACAGGGAACTGGGACACACAGGGTACTGGAGCACAGGCAGCTGGGACACAGGGAGCTGGGACACAGGGAGCTGGGACACAGGGAGCTCGGACACACAGGGAACTGGGACACACAGGGAGCTGGGACACACAGGGAGCTGCGACACAGGGAGCTGGGACACAGGGAGCTGGGACACAGGGAGCTGGGACACAGAGAACTGGGACACACCGGGAACAGGGACACACAGGGAGCTGGACACAGGGAACTGGGACACACAGGGAACTGGGACACAGGGAGCTGGGACACAGGGAGCTGGGACACAGGGAGCTGGGATACACAGGGAGCTGGGACACAGGGAGCTGGGATGCACAGGGAGCTGGGACACACAGGGAACTGGGACAAACAGGGAACTGGGACAAACAGGGAACTGGGACACAGGGAGCTGGGACACAGGGAGCTGGGACACAGGGAACTGGGATACACCGGGAACTGGGACATGCAGGGAGCTGGACACAGGGAACTGGGACACAGGGAGCTGGGACACACAGACAGCTGGGACACAGGGAACTGGGACACACAGGGTACTGGGACACAGGCAGCTGGGACACAGGGAGCTGGGACACAGGGAGCTGGGACACAGAAAGCTGGGACACAGGGAACTGGGACACAGGGAGATGGGACACAGGGAACTGGGACACAGAGAGCTGGGACACAGGGAACTCGGATACACAGGGAGCTGGGACACAGGGAGCTGGGATACACAGGGAGCTGGGACACACAGCGAACTGGGACACAGGGAGCTGGGACACAGGGAGCTGGGACACAGGGAGCTGGGACACAGGGAGCTGGGACACAGGGAACTGGGACACACCGGGAACTGGGACACACAGGGAGGTGGACACAGTGAACTGGGACACAGGGAGCTGGGACACACAGATAGTTGGGACACAGGGAACTGGGACACACAGGGTACTGGGACACAGGCAGCTGGGACACAGGGAGTTGGGACACAGGGAGCTGGGACACAGAAAGCTGGGACACAGGGAACTGGGACACAGGGAACTGGGACACAGGGAGATGGGACACAGGGAACTGGGACACAGAGAGCTGGGACACAGAGAGCTGGGACACAGGGAGCTGGGTCACAGGGAGCTGGGACACAGGGAGCTGGGACACAGGGAGCTGGGACACACAGGGAGCTGGGACACAGTAAACTGGGACACACAGGGAGCTGGGACACACAGGGAACTGGGACACAGAGAGAGATGGGACACACAGGGAACTGGGACACACAGGGAGCTGGGACACAGGGAGCTGGGACACACAGGGAGCTGGGACACACAGGGAGCTGGGACACAGGGAGCTGGGGCACACAGGGAGCTGGGACACATGGAACTGGGACACACAGGGAGCTGGGACACATGGAACTGGGACACACAGGGAGCTGGGACACAGGGAGCTGGGACACACAGGGAGCTGGTGCACAGGGAGCTGGGACACACAGGGAACTGGGACAGGGAGCTGGGACACAGGGAGCTGGGACACAGGGAACTGGGACACACAGGGAGCTGGGACAGACAGAGAACTGGGATACAGGCAACTGGGACACAGGGAACTGGGACACACAGGGAGCTGGGACACAGGGAACTGGGACACACAGGGAACTGGGACACAGAGCTGGGACACAGGGAGCTGGGACACACAGGGAACTGGGACACACAGGGAACTGGGACGCACAGGGAGCTGGGACACAGGGAACTGGGACACAGGGAACTGGGACACACAGGGAACTGGGACACACAGGGAGATGGGACACACAGGGAACTGGGACACAGGGAGCTGGGACACACAGGGAACTGGGACACACAGGGAGCTGGGACACAGGGAACTGGGACACACAGTGAACTGGGACACACAGGGAGCTGGGACACACAGGTAGCTGGGACACAGGTAGCTGGGACACACTGGGAACTGGGACACACAGGGAGCTGCGACACAGGGAGCTGGGACACCGGGAACCGGGACACAGGGAGCTGGGACAAACAGGGAGCTGGGAAACACAGGGAGCTGGGACACACAGTGAGCTGGGACACAGGAGCTGGGACACACAGGGAGCTGGGACACACAGGGAGCTGGGACACACAGTGAGCTGGGACACACAGGGAGCTGGGACATAGGGAGCTGGGACACAGGAGTTGGGACATAGGGAGCTGCGACACAGGGAGCTGGGACACAGGGAGCTGGGACAGAGGGAGCTGGGACACAGAGAACTGGGACACACCGGGAACAGGGACACACAGACAGCTGGACACAGGGAACTGGGACACACAGGGAACTGGGACACAGGGAGCTGGGACACAGGGAGCTGGGATACACAGGGAGCTGGGACACACAGGGAGCTGGGACACATAGGGAACTGGGACACAGGGAGCTGGGACACAGGGAACTGGGACACACCGGGAACTGGGACACACAGGGAGCTGGACACAGGGAACTGGGACACATCGGGAACTGGGACACAGGGAGCTGGGACGCACAGGGAGTTGGGACACACAAGGAAGTGGGACACAGGGAGCAGGGACCCAGGGAGCTGGGACACAGGGAATTGGGACACAGGGAGCTGGGACACAGGGAAATGGGACACACAGAGGGAGATGGGACACAGGAAACTGGGACACAGGGAGCTGGGACACAGGGAGCAGGGACATACAGACAGCTGGGACACAGGGAACTGGGACACACAGGGTACTGGGACACAGGGAGCTGGGACACAGGGAGCTGGGACACAGGGAGCTGGGACACAGGTAGCTGGGACACAGGGAGCTCGGACACACAGGGAACTGGGACACACAGGGAGCTGGGACACACAGGGAGCTGCGACACAGGGAGCTGGGACACAGGGAGCTGGAACACAGGGAGCTGGGACACAGAGAACTGGGACACACCGGGAACAGGGACACACAGGGAGCTGGACACAGGGAACTGGGACACACAGGGAACTGGGACACAGGGAGCTGGGACACAGGGAGCTGGGATACACAGGGAGCTGGGATACACAGGGAGCTGGGACACACAGGGAGCTGGGACACACAGGGACCTGGGACACAGGGAACTGGGACACAGGGAGCTGGGACACAGGGAACTGGGATACACCGGGAACTGGGACACACAGGGAGCTGGACACAGGGAACTGGGACACAGGGAGCTGGGACACACAGACAGCTGGGACACAGGGAACTGGGACACACAGAGTACTGGGACACAGGCAGCTGAGACACAGGGAGCTGGGATACAGGGAGCTGGGACACAGAGAGCTGGGACACAGAGAGCTGGGACACAGGGAACTGGGACACAGGGAGATGGGACACAGGGAGATGGGACACAGGGAACTGGGACACAGAGAGCTGGGACACAGGGAACTGGGATACACAGGGAGTTGGGACACAGGGAGCTGGGATACACAGGGAGCTGGGACACACAGCGAACTGGGACACAGGGAGCTGGGACACAGGGAACTGGGACACAGGGAACTGGGACACACCGGGAACTGGGACACACAGGGAGGTGGACACAGGGAACTGGGACACAGGGAGCTGGGACACACAGACTGCTGGGACACAGGGAACTGGGACACACAGCGTACTGGGACACAGGCAGCTGGGACACAGGGAGTTTGGACACAGGGAGCTGGTAGACAGAGAGCTGGGACACAGGGAACTGGGACACAGGGAACTGGGACACAGGGAGATGTGACACAGGGAACTGGGACACAGGGAGCTGGGTCACAGGGAGCTGGGTCACAGGGAGCTGGGACACAGGGAGCTGGGACACAGGGAGCTGGGACACACAGGGAGCTGGGACACAGGGAGCTGGGGCACACAGGGAGCTGGGACACAGGGAACTGGGACACACAGGGAGCTGGGACACATGGAACTGGGACACACAGGGAGCTGGGACACAGGGAGCTGGGACACACAGGGAGCTGGGACACAGGGAACTGGGACACACAGGGAACTGGGACAGGGAGCTGGGACACACAGCGAACAGGGACACACAGGGAACTGGGACACACAGGGAACTAGGACACACAGGGAACTGGGACACAGGGAACTGGGACACAGGGAACTGGGACACACAGGGAGCTGGGACAGACAGAGAACTGGGATACTGTGAACAGGGACACAGGGAACTGGGACACACAGGGAGCTGGGACACAGGGAACTGGGACACACAGGGAACTGGGACACAGAGAGCTGGGACACAGGGAGCTGGGACACAGGGAACTGGGACACACAGGGAGCTGGGACAGACAGAGAACTGGGACACAGGGAACTGGGACACAGGGAACTGGGACACACAGGGAGCTGGGACACACAGGGAGCTGGGACACAGGGAACTGGGACACACAGGGAACTGGGACACAGAGAGCTGGGACACAGGGAGCTGGGACACACAGGGAACTGGGACACACAGGGAGCTGGGACACAGGGAACTGGGACACAGGGAACTGGGACACACAGGGAACTGGGACACACAGGGAGATGGGACACACAGGGAGATGGGACACAGGGAGCTGGGACACAGGGAGCTCGGACACACAGGGAACTGGGACACACAGGGAACTGGGACACACAAGGAACTGGGATACACAGGGAGCTGGGACACAGGGAACTGGGACACACAGTGAACTGGGACACACAGGGAGCTGGGACACACAGGTAGCTGGGACACAGTTAGCTGGGACACACAGGGAGCTGGGAAACACAGGGAGCTGGGAAACACAGGGAGCTGGGACACAGGGAGCAGGGACACAGGAGTTGGGACACACAGGGAGCTGGGACACACAGGGAGCTGGGACACAGGGAGCTGGGACACACAGGGAGCTGGGACACACAGGGAGCTGGGACACACAGGGAGCTGGGACATAGGGAGCTGGGACACAGGAGTTGGCACACAGGGAGCTGGGACACAGGGAACTGGGACACAGGGAGGTGGGACGCAGGGAGCTGGGACACAAAGGGAGCTGGGACACAGGGAGCTGGGACACAGGGAACTGGGACACAGGGAGATGGGACACAGGGAGCTGGGACACAGGGAGCTGGGACACAGGGTGCTGGGACACAGGGAGCTGGGACACAGGGAGCTGGGACACACAGGGAGCTGGGACACACAGGGAGCTGGGACACACAGGGAACTGGGACACACAGGGAGATGGGACACAGGGAGCTGGGACACAGGGAGCTGGGACACAGGGAGCTGGGACACACAGGGAACTAGGACACAGGGAGCTGGGACACAGGGAGCTCGGACACACAGGGAACTAGGACACAGGGAGCTGGGACACAGAGAGCTGGGACACAGGGAGCTGGTTCACTGGGAACTGGGACACACAGGGAGCTGGGACACAGGGACCTGGGACACAGGGAACTGGGACACAGGGAGATGGGACACAGGGAACTGGGACACAGAGAGCTGGGACACAGGGAGCTGGGACACAGGGAGCTGGGACACAGGGAGCTGGGACACAGGGAGCTGGGACACACAGGGAGCTGGGACACACAGGGAGCTGGGACACACAGGGAGCTGGGACACACAGGGAACTGGGACACACAGGGAGATGGGACACAGGGAGCTGGGACACACAGGGAACTAGGACACAGGGAGCTGGGACACAGGGAGCTCGGACACACAGGGAACTACGACACAGGGAGCTGGGACACAGAGAGCTGGGACACAGGGAGCTGGTTCACTGGGAACTGGGACACACAGGGAGCTGGGACACAGGGACCTGGGACATACAGGGAACTGGGACACACAGGGAGCTCGCACATACGGAACTGGGACACACAGGGAGCTGGGACACACAGGGAGCTGGGAGACACAGGGAGCTGGGACACACAGGGAGCTGGGACACACAGGGAACTGGGACACACAGGGAACTGGGACACACAGGTAGCTGGGACACACAGGGAGCTGGGACACACAGGGAGCTGGGAGACACAGGGAGCTGGGACACACAGGGAACTGGGACACACAGGGAACTGGGACACACAGGGAGCTGGGACACACAGGGAGCTGGGACACAGGGAACTGGGACACAGGGAGCTGGGACATAGGGAGCTGGGACACAGGAGTTGGGACACAGGGAGCTGGGACACAGGGAACTGGGACACAGGGAGGTGGGACGCAGGGAGCTGGGACACAAAGGGAGCTGGGACACAGGGAGCTGGGACACAGGGAACTGGGACACAGGGAGATGGGACACAGGGAACTGGGACACAGAGAGCTGGGACACAGGGAGCTGGGACACAGGGAGCTGGGACACAGGGAGCTGGGACACACAGGGAGCTGGGACACACAGGGAGCTGGGACACACAGGGAACTGGGACACACAGGGAGATGGGACACAGGGAGCTGGGACACAGGGAGCTGGGACACAGGGAGCTGGGACACACAGGGAACTAGGACACAGGGAGCTGGGACACAGGGAGCTGGGACACAGGGAGCTGGGACACACAGGGAACTAGGACACAGGGAGCTGGGACACAGGGAGCTCGGACACACAGGGAACTAGGACACAGGGAGCTGGGACACAGAGAGCTGGGACACAGAGAGCTGGGACACAGGGAGCTGGTTCACTGGGAACTGGGACACACAGGGAGCTGGGACACAGGGACCTGGGACACAGGGAACTGGGACACAGGGAGATGGGACACAGGGAACTGGGACACAGAGAGCTGGGACACAGGGAGCTGGGACACAGGGAGCTGGGACACAGGGAGCTGGGACACACAGGGAGCTGGGACACACAGGGAGCTGGGACACACAGGGAACTGTGACACACAGGGAGATGGGACACAGGGAGCTGGGACACACAGGGAACTAGGACACAGGGAGCTGGGACACAGGGAGCTCGGACACACAGGGAACTAGGACACAGGGAGCTGGGACACAGAGAGCTGGGACACAGGGAGCTGGTTCACTGGGAACTGGGACACACAGGGAGCTGGGACACAGGGACCTGGGACATACAGGGAACTGGGACACACAGGGAGCTCGCACATACGGAACTGGGACACACAGGGAGCTGGGACACACAGGGAGCTGGGAGACACAGGGAGCTGGGAGACACAGGGAGCTGGGACACACAGGGAACTGGGACACACAGGGAACTGGGACACACAGGGAACTGGGACACACAGGTAGCTGGGACACACAGGGAGCTGGGACACACAGGGAGCTGGGACACACAGGGAGCTGGGACACAGGGAGCTGGGGTACAGGGAACTGGGACACACAGGGAGCTGGGACACACAGGGAGCTGGGACACAAAGGGAACTGGGACACGCAGGGAACTGGGACACACGGAGCTGGGACACAGGGAGCTGGGACACGCAGGGAACTGGGACACGCAGGGAACTGGGACACACAGGGAGCAGGGACACACAGTGAGTTGGGACACAGGGAGCTGGGACACACAGGGAGCTGGGACACAGGGAGCTGGGGCACACAGTGAGTTGGGTCACAGGGAGCTGGGACACACAGGGAGCTGGGACACAGGGAGCTGGGACACACAGGGAACTGGGACAGGGAGCTGGGACACACAGCGAACAGGGACACACAGGGAGCTGGGACACACAGCGAACTGGGACACACAGGGAACTGGGACACAGGGAACTGGTGACACACAGGGAACTGGAACACACAGGGAGCTGGGACACAGGGAGCTGGGACACAGGGTGCTGGGACACAGGGTGCTGGGACACACAGGGAACTAGGACACAGGGCACTGGGACACAGGGAGCTGGGACACAGGGAACTGGGACACACAGGGAACTGGGACAGACAGGGAGCTGGGACACACAGGAGCTGGGACACTGGGAGCTGGGACACACAGGGAACTGGGACACACAGGGAACTGGGACACACAGGGAGCTGGGACACAGGGAGCTGGGACACACAGGGAACTGGGACACAGGGAGCTGGGATACACAGGGAGCTGGGATACAGGGAGCTGGGATACATAGAGAGCTGGGATACACAGGGAACTGGGACACAGGGAGCTGGGACACAGGGAGCTGGGACACAGGGAACTGGGACACACCGGGAACTGGGACACACAGGGAGCTGGACACAGGGAACTGGGACACATCGGGAACTGGGACACAGGGAGCTGGGACACAGGGAGCTGGGACTCACAGGGAGTTGGGACACACAAGGAAGTGGGACACAGGGAGCAGGGACCCAGGGAATTGGGACTCACAGGGAGATGGGACACAGGGAATTGGGACACAGGGAGCTGGGACACAGGGAGCAGGGACACACAGACAGCTGGGACACAGGGAACTGGGACACACAGGGTACTGGAGCACAGGCAGCTGGGACACAGGGAGCTGGGACACAGGGAGCTGGGACACAGGGAGCTCGGACACACAGGGAACTGGGACACACAGGGAGCTGGGACACACAGGGAGCTGCGACACAGGGAGCTGGGACACAGGGAGCTGGGACACAGGGAGCTGGGACACAGAGAACTGGGACACACCGGGAACAGGGACACACAGGGAGCTGGACACAGGGAACTGGGACACACAGGGAACTGGGACACAGGGAGCTGGGACACAGGGAGCTGGGACACACAGGGAGCTGGGATGCACAGGGAGCTGGGACACACAGGGAACTGGGACAAACAGGGAACTGGGACACAGGGAGCTGGGACACAGGGAGCTGGGACACAGGGAACTGGGATACACCGGGAACTGGGACACGCAGGGAGCTGGACACAGGGAACTGGGACACAGGGAGCTGGGACTCACAGACAGCTGGGACACAGGGAACTGGGACACACAGGGTACTGGGACACAGGCAGCTGGGACACAGGGAGCTGGGACACAGGGAGCTGGGACACAGAGAGCTGGGACACAGGGAACTGGGACACAGGGAGATGGGACACAGGGAACTGGGACACAGGGAACTGGGACACACAGGGTACTGGGTCACAGGCAGCTGGGACACAGGGAGTTGGGACACAGCGAGCTGGGACACAGAGAGCTGGGACACAGGGAACTGGGACACAGGGAGATGGGACACAGGGAGATGGGACACAGGGAACTGGGACACAGAGAGCTGGGACACAGGGAACTGGGATACACAGGGAGTTGGGACACAGGGAGCTGGGATACACAGGGAGCTGGGACACACAGCGAACTGGGACACAGGGAGCTGGGACACAGGGAACTGGGACACAGGGAACTGGGACACACCGGGAACTGGGACACACAGGGAGGTGGACACAGGGAACTGGGACACAGGGAGCTGGGACACACAGACAGCTGGGACACAGGGAACTGGGACACACAGCGTACTGGGACACAGGCAGCTGGGACACAGGGAGTTTGGACACAGGGAGCTGGTAGACAGAGAGCTGGGACACAGCGAACTGGGACACAGGGAACTGGGACACAGGGAGATGTGACACAGGGAACTAAGACACAGAGAGCTGGGACACAGGGAACTGGGACACAGGGAGCTGGGTCACAGGGAGCTGGGACACAGGGAGCTGGGACACACAGGGAACTGGGACACAGAGAGAGATGGGACACACAGGGAACTGGGACACACAGGGAACTGAGACACACAGGGAGCTGGGACACAGGGAGCTGGGACACACGGGGAGCTGGGACACAGGGAGCTGGGGCACACAGGGAGCTGGGACACAGGGAACTGGGACACACAGGGAGCTGGGACACATGGAACTGGGACACACAGGGAGCTGGGACACAGGGAGCTGGGACACACAGGGAGCTGGTGCACAGGGAGCTGGGACACACAGGGAACTGGGACACACAGGGAGCTGGGACACAGGGAACTGGAACACACAGGGAACTGGGACAGGGAGCTGGGACACACAGCGAACAGGGACACACAGGGAACTGGGACACACAGGGAACTAGGACACACAGGGAACTGGGACACACAGGGAACTGGGACACAGGGAACTGGGACACAGGGAACTGGGACACACAGGGAGCTGGGACAGACAGAGAACTGGGATACAGTGAACTGGGACACAGGGAACTGGGACACAGGGAGCTGGGACACCGGGAGCTGGGACACAGGGAGCTGGGACACACAGGGAGCTGGGACACAGGGAGCTGGGACACAGGGAGCTGGGACACACAGGGAACTGGGACACAGGGAGCTGGGACACAGGGAGCTGGGACACAGGGAGCTGGGACACAGGGAGCTGGGACACACAGGGAATTAGGACACAGGGAGCTGGGACACAGGGAGCTGGGACACTGGGAACTGGGACACACAGGGAACTGGGACACACAGGGAACTGGGACACAGGGACCTGGGACATACAGGGAACTGGAACACACAGGGAGCTCGCATATATGGAACTGGGACACACAGGGAGCTGGGACACACAGGGAGCTGGGAGACACAGGGAGCTGGGACACACAGGGAACTGGGACACACAGGGAACTGGGACACACAGGGAACTGGGACACACAGGGAGCTGGGACACAGGGAGCTGGGACACAGGGAGCTGGGACACACAGGGAGCTGGGACACACAGGGAGCTGGGACACAAAGGGAACTGGGACACGCAGGGAACTGGGACACGCAGGGAACTGGGACACAGAGAGCTGGGACACAGGGAGCTGGGACACGCAGGGAACTGGGACACGCAGGGAACTGGGACACGCAGGGAACTGGGACACACAGGGAGCTGGGACACACAGTGAGTTGGGACACCGGGAGCTGGGACACACAGGGAGCTGGGACACACAGTGAGTTGGGACACCGGGAGCTGGGACACACAGGGAGCTGGGACACAGGGAGCTGGGGCACACAGGGAGATGGGACACACAGGGAGCTGGGACACACAGGGAGCTGGGACACAGGGAACTGGGACACACAGGGAGCTGGGGCACAGGGAACTGGGACACACAGGGAGCTGGTGCACAGGGAGCTGGGACACACAGGGAACTGGGACACACAGGGAACTGGGACAGGGAGCTGGGACACACAGCGAACAGGGACACACAGGGAGCTGGGACACACAGCGAACTGGGACACACAGGGAACTGGGACACAGGGAACTAGTGACACACAGGGAACTGGAACACACAGGGAGCTGGGACACAGGGAGCTGGGACACAGGGTGCTGGGACACAGGGTGCTGGGACAAACAGGGAGCTGGGACACACAGGGAGCTGGGACACACAGGGAGCTGGGACACAGGGAACTGGGACACACAGGGAACTAGGACACAGGGCACTGGGACACAGGGAGCTGGGACACACAGGGAACTGGGACACACAGGGAGCTGGGACACACAGGAGCTGGGATACAGGGAGCTGGGACACAGGGAACTGGGACACACAGGGAACAAGGACACAGGGAGCTGGGACACACAGGGAGATGGAACACAGGGAGCTGGGACACACAGGGAACTGGGACACACAGGGAGCTGGGACACACAGGAGCTGGGACACTGGGAGCTGGGACACAGGGAACTGGGACACACAGGGAACTGGGACACACAGGGAACTGGGACACACAGGGAGCTGGGACACAGGGAGCTGGGACACACAGGGAACTGGGACACAGGGAGCTGGGATACACAGGGAGCTGGGACACAGGGAGCTGGGATACATAGAGAGCTGGGATACACAGGGAACTGGGACACAGGGAGCTGGGACACAGGGAGCTGGGACACAGGGAACTGGGACACACCGGGAACTGGGACACACAGGGAGCTGGACACAGGGAACTGGGACACATCGGGAACTGGGACACAGGGAGCTGGGACACAGGGAGCTGGGACTCACAGGGAGTTGGGACACACAAGGAAGTGGGACACAGGGAGCAGGGACCCAGGGAGCTGGAACACAGGGAATTGGGACACAGGGAGCTGGGACACAGGGAATTGGGACTCACAGGGAGATGGGACACAGGGAATTGGGACACAGGGAGCTGGGACACAGGGAGCAGGGACACACAGACAGCTGGGACACAGGGAACTGGGACACACAGGGTACTGGAGCACAGGCAGCTGGGACACAGGGAGCTGGGACACAGGGAGCTGGGACACAGGGAGCTCGGACACACAGGGAACTGGGACACACAGGGAGCTGGGACTCACAGGGACCTGCGACACAGGGAGCTGGGACACAGGGAACTGGGACACACAGGGAGCTGGGACACACAGGGAGCTGCGACACAGAGAGCTGGGACACAGGGAGCTGGGTCACAGGGAGCTGGGACACAGGGAGCTGGGACACAGGGAGCTGGGACACAGGGAGCTGGGACACACAGGGAGCTGGGACACAGTAAACTGGGACACACAGGGAGCTGGGACACACAGGGAACTGGGACACAGAGAGAGATGGGACACACAGGGAACTGGGACACACAGGGAACTGGGACACACAGGGAGCTGGGACACAGGGAGCTGGGACACACAGGGAGCTGGGACACACAGGGAGCTGGGACACACAGGGAGCTGGGACACAGGGAACTGGGACACACAGGGAGCTGGGACACATGGAACTGGGACACACAGGGAGCTGGGACACAGGGAGCTGGGACACACAGGGAGCTGGTGCACAGGGAGCTGGGACACACAGGCAACTGGGACAGGGAGCTGGGACACACAGCGAACAGGGACACACAGGGAACTGGGACACACAGGGAACTCGGAAACAGGGAACTGGGACACAGGGAACTGGGACACAGGGAACTGGGACACACAGGGAGCTGGGACAGACAGAGAACTGGGATACAGGGAACTGGGACACAGGGAACTGGGACACACAGGGAGCTGGGACACAGGGAACTGGGACACACAGGGAACTGGGACACAGAGAGCTGGGACACAGGGAGCTGGGACACACAGGGAACTGGGACACACAGGGAGCTGGGACACAGGGAACTGGGACACAGGGAACTGGGACACACAGGGAACTGGGACTCACAGGGAGATGGGACACACAGGGAGATGGGACACACAGGGAACTGGGACACACAGGTAGCTGGGACACACAGGTAGCTGGGACACACAGGGAGCTGGGACACACAGGGAGCTGGGACACAGGGAGCTGGGACACAGGGAGCAGGGACACAGGGAACTGGGACACACTGGGAACTGGGACACACAGGGAGCTGCGACACAGGGAGCTGGGAAACTGGGAGTTGGGACACCGGGAACCGGGACACAGGGAGCTGGGAAACACAGGGAGCTGGGACACACAGTGAGCTGGGACACAGGAGCTGGGACACACAGGGAGCTGGGACACACAGGGAGCTGGGACACACAGGGAGCTGGGACACAGGGAGCTGGGACATAGGGAGCTGGGACACAGGAGTTGGGACACAGGGAGCTGGGACCCAGGGAACTGGGACACAGGGAGGTGGGACGCAGGGAGCTGGGACACAAAGGGAGCTGGGACACAGGGAGCGGGGACACAGGGAACTGGGACACAGGGAGATGGGACACAGGGAACTGGGACACAGAGAGCTGGGACACAGGGAACTGGGACACAGGGAGCTGGGACACAGGGAGCTCGGACACACAGGGAACTGGGACACACAGGGAGCTGGGACACACAGGGAGCTGCGACACAGGGAGCTGGGACACAGGGAACTGGGACACACAGGGAGCTGGGACACACAGGGAGCTGCGACACAGAGAGCTGGGACACAGGGAGCTGGGTCACAGGGAGCTGCGACACAGGGAGCTGGGACACAGGGAACTGGGACACACAGGGAGCTGGGACACACAGGGAGCTGCGACACAGAGAGCTGGGACACAGGGAGCTGGGTCACAGGGAGCTGGGACACAGGCAGCTGGGACACAGGGAGCTGGGACACACAGGGAGCTGGGACACAGTAAACTGGGACACACAGGGAGCTGGGACACACAGGGAACTGGGACACAGAGAGAGATGGGACACACAGGGAACTGGGACACACAGGGAACTGGGACACACAGGGAGCTGGGACACAGGGAGCTGGGACACACAGGGAGCTGGGACACACAGGGAGCTGGGACACACAGGGAGCTGGGACACAGGGAACTGGGACACACAGGGAGCTGGGACACATGGAACTGGGACACACAGGGAGCTGGGACACAGGGAGCTGGGACACACAGGGAGCTGGTGCACAGGGAGCTGGGACACACAGGCAACTGGGACAGGGAGCTGGGACACACAGCGAACAGGGACACACAGGGAACTGGGACACACAGGGAACTCGGAAACAGGGAACTGGGACACAGGGAACTGGGACACAGGGAACTGGGACACACAGGGAGCTGGGACAGACAGAGAACTGGGACACAGGGAACTGGGACACAGGGAACTGGGACACACAGGGAGCTGGGACACAGGGAACTGGGACACACAGGGAACTGGGACACAGAGAGCTGGGACACACAGGGAACTGGGACACACAGGGAGCTGGGACACAGGGAACTGGGACACACAGGGAACTGGGACACACAGGGAGATGGGACACACAGGGAACTGGGACACACAGGTAGCTGGGACACAGGTAGCTGGGACACACAGGGAGCTGGGACACACAGGGAGCTGGGACACAGGGAGCTGGGACACAGGGAGCAGGGACACAGGGAACTGGGACACACTGGGAACTGGGACACACAGGGAGCTGCGACACAGGGAGCTGGGAAACTGGGAGTTGGGACACCGGGAACCGGGACACAGGGAGCTGGGAAACACAGGGAGCTGGGACACACAGTGAGCTGGGGCACAGGAGCTGGGACACACAGGGAGCTGGACACAGGGAACTGGGACACATCGGGAACTGGGACACAGGGAGCTGGGACACAGGGAGCTGGGACTCACAGGGAGTTGGGACACACAAGGAAGTGGGACACAGGGAGCAGGGACCCAGGGAGCTGGAACACAGGGAATTGGGACACAGGGAGCTGGGACACAGGGAATTGGGACTCACAGGGAGATGGGACACAGGGAATTGGGACACAGGGAGCTGGGACACAGGGAGCAGGGACACACAGACAGCTGGGACACAGGGAACTGGGACACACAGGGTACTGGAGCACAGGCAGCTGGGACACAGGGAGCTGGGACACAGGGAGCTGGGACACAGGGAGCTCGGACACACAGGGAACTGGGACACACAGGGAGCTGGGACTCACAGGGAGCTGCGACACAGGGAGCTGGGACACAGGGAACTGGGACACACAGGGAGCTGGGACACACAGGGAGCTGCGACACAGAGAGCTGGGACACAGGGAGCTGGGTCACAGGGAGCTGGGACACAGGGAGCTGGGACACAGGGAGCTGGGACACAGGGAGCTGGGACACACAGGGAGCTGGGACACAGTAAACTGGGACACACAGGGAGCTGGGACACACAGGGAACTGGGACACAGAGAGAGATGGGACACACAGGGAACTGGGACACACAGGGAACTGGGACACACAGGGAGCTGGGACACAGGGAGCTGGGACACACAGGGAGCTGGGACACACAGGGAGCTGGGACACACAGGGAGCTGGGACACAGGGAACTGGGACACACAGGGAGCTGGGACACATGGAACTGGGACACACAGGGAGCTGGGACACAGGGAGCTGGGACACACAGGGAGCTGGTGCACAGGGAGCTGGGACACACAGGCAACTGGGACAGGGAGCTGGGACACACAGCGAACAGGGACACACAGGGAACTGGGACACACAGGGAACTCGGAAACAGGGAACTGGGACACAGGGAACTGGGACACAGGGAACTGGGACACACAGGGAGCTGGGACAGACAGAGAACTGGGATACAGGGAACTGGGACACAGGGAACTGGGACACACAGGGAGCTGGGACACAGGGAACTGGGACACACAGGGAACTGGGACACAGAGAGCTGGGACACAGGGAGCTGGGACACACAGGGAACTGGGACACACAGGGAGCTGGGACACAGGGAACTGGGACACAGGGAACTGGGACACACAGGGAACTGGGACTCACAGGGAGATGGGACACACAGGGAGATGGGACACACAGGGAACTGGGACACACAGGTAGCTGGGACACACAGGTAGCTGGGACACACAGGGAGCTGGGACACACAGGGAGCTGGGACACAGGGAGCTGGGACACAGGGAGCAGGGACACAGGGAACTGGGACACACTGGGAACTGGGACACACAGGGAGCTGCGACACAGGGAGCTGGGAAACTGGGAGTTGGGACACCGGGAACCGGGACACAGGGAGCTGGGAAACACAGGGAGCTGGGACACACAGTGAGCTGGGACACAGGAGCTGGGACACACAGGGAGCTGGGACACACAGGGAGCTGGGACACACAGGGAGCTGGGACACAGGGAGCTGGGACATAGGGAGCTGGGACACAGGAGTTGGGACACAGGGAGCTGGGACCCAGGGAACTGGGACACAGGGAGGTGGGACGCAGGGAGCTGGGACACAAAGGGAGCTGGGACACAGGGAGCGGGGACACAGGGAACTGGGACACAGGGAGATGGGACACAGGGAACTGGGACACAGAGAGCTGGGACACAGGGAACTGGGACACAGGGAGCTGGGACACAGGGAGCTCGGACACACAGGGAACTGGGACACACAGGGAGCTGGGACACACAGGGAGCTGCGACACAGGGAGCTGGGACACAGGGAACTGGGACACACAGGGAGCTGGGACACACAGGGAGCTGCGACACAGAGAGCTGGGACACAGGGAGCTGGGTCACAGGGAGCTGCGACACAGGGAGCTGGGACACAGGGAACTGGGACACACAGGGAGCTGGGACACACAGGGAGCTGCGACACAGAGAGCTGGGACACAGGGAGCTGGGTCACAGGGAGCTGGGACACAGGCAGCTGGGACACAGGGAGCTGGGACACACAGGGAGCTGGGACACAGTAAACTGGGACACACAGGGAGCTGGGACACACAGGGAACTGGGACACACAGGGAGCTGCGACACAGGGAGCTGGGACATAGGGAGCTGGGACACAGGAGTTGGGACACAGGGAGCTGGGACCCAGGGAACTGGGACACAGGGAGGTGGGACGCAGGGAGCTGGGACACAAAGGGAGCTGGGACACAGGGAGCGGGGACACAGGGAACTGGGACACAGGGAGATGGGACACAGGGAGATGGGACACAGGGAACTGGGACACAGAGAGCTGGGACACAGGGAACTGGGACACAGGGAGCTGGGACACCGGGAGCTGGGACACAGGGAGCTGGGACACAGGGAGCTGGGACACACAGGGAACTGGGACACAGGGAGCTGGGACACAGGGAGCTGGGACACAGGGAGCTGGGACACACAGGGAACTAGGACACAGGGAGCTGGGACACAGGGAGCTGGGACACACAGGGAACTAGGACACAGGGAGCTGGGACACAGAGAGCTGGGACACTGGGAACTGGGACACACAGGGAACTGGGACACAGGGACCTGGGACATACAGGGAATTGGGACACACAGGGTGCTCGCATATATGGAACTGGGACACACAGGGAGCTGGGACACACAGGGAGCTGGGAGACACAGGGAGCTGGGACACACAGGGAACTGGGACACACAGGGAACTGGGACACACAGGGAGCTGGGACACAGGGAGCTGGGACACACAGGGAGCTGGGACACACAGGGAGCTGGGACACAAAGGGAACTGGGACACGCAGGGAACTGGGACACGCAGGGAACTGGGACACAGAGAGCTGGGACACAGGGAGCTGGGACACGCAGGGAACTGGGACACGCAGGGAACTGGGACACACAGGGAGCTGGGACACACAGTGAGTTGGGACACCGGGAGCTGGGACACACAGGGAGCTGGGACACAGGGAGCTGGGGCACACAGGGAGATGGGACACACAGGGAGCTGGGACACACAGGGAGCTGGGACACAGGGAACTGGGACACACAGGGAGCTGGGGCACAGGGAACTGGGACACACAGAGAGCTGGTGCACAGGGAGCTGGGACACACAGGGAACTGGGACACACAGGGAACTGGGACAGGGAGCTGGGACACACAGCGAACAGGGACACACAGGGAGCTGGGACACACAGAGAGCTGGGACACACAGGGAACTGGGACACAGGGAGCTGGGACACAGGGAGCTGGGACACAGGGAGCTGGGACACAGGGAACTGGGACACACCGGGAACTGGGACACACAGGGAGCTGGACACAGGGAACTGGGACACATCGGGAACTGGGACACAGGGAGCTGGGACACAGGGAGCTGGGACACAGGGAGCTGGGACTCACAGGGAGTTGGGACACACAAGGAAGTGGGACACAGGGAGCAGGGACCCAGGGAGCTGGGACACAGGGAACTGGGACACAGGGAGCTGGGACACAGGGAGCTGGGACACAGGGAACTGGGACACAGGGAGGTGGGACGCAGGGAGCTGGGACACAAAGGGAGCTGGGACACAGGGAGCGGGGACACAGGGAACTGGGACACAGGGAGATGGGACACAGGGAACTGGGACACAGAGAGCTGGGACACAGGGAACTGGGACACAGGGAGCTGGGACACAGGGAGCTGGGACACCGGGAGCTGGGACACCGGGAGCTGGGACACAGGGAGCTGGGACACCGGGAGCTGGGACACACAGGGAGCTGGGACACAGGGAACTGGGACACACAGGGAGCTGGGACACAGGGAGCTGGGACACACAGGGAGCTGGGACAAACAGGGAGCTGGGACACACAGGGAACTGGGACACACAGGGAACTGGGACACACAGGGAGCTGGGACACAGGGAACTGGGACACACAGGGAACTGGGACAGGGAGCTGGGACACACAGCGAACAGGGACACACAGGGAACTGGGACACACAGGGAACTAGGACACACAGGGAGCTGGGACACAGGGAGCTGGGACACTCAGGGAGCTGGGACAAACAGGGAGCTGGGACACACAGGGAACTGGGACACACAGGGAACTGGGACACAGGGAACTGGGACACACAGGGAGCTGGGACACAGTAAACTGGGACACACAGGGAGCTGGGACACACAGGGAACTGAGACACAACGAGAGATGTGAGACACAGGGAACTGGGACACACAGGGAACTGGGACACACAGGGAGCTGGGACACACAGGGAGCTGGGACACAGGGAGCTGGGACACACAGGGAGCTGGGACACACAGGGAGCTGGGACACAGGGAGCTGGGGCACACAGGGAGCTGGGACACAGGGAACTGGGACACACAGGGAGCTGGGACACATGGAACTGGGACACACAGGGAGCTGGGACACAGGGAGCTGGGACACACAGGGAGCTGGGACAAACAGGGAGCTGGGACACACAGGGAACTGGGACACACAGGGAACTGGGACACACAGGGAACTGGGACACACAGGGAGCTGGGACACAGGGAACTGGGACACACAGGGAACTGGGACAGGGAGCTGGGACACACAGCGAACAGGGACACACAGGGAACTGGGACACACAGGGAACTAGGACACACAGGGAGCTGGGACACAGGGAGCTGGGACTCACAGGGAGCTGGGACAAACAGGGAGCTGGGACAAACAGGGAGCTGGGACACACAGGGAACTGGGACACACAGGGAGCTGGGATACACAGAGAGCTGGGACACACAGGGAACTGGGACACAGGGAGCTGGGACACAGGGAGCTGGGACACAGGGAACTGGGACACACCGGGAACTGGGACACACAGGGAGCTGGACACAGGGAACTGGGACACATCGGGAACTGGGACACAGGGAGCTGGGACACAGGGAGCTGGGACTCACAGGGAGTTGGGACACACAAGGAAGTGGGACACAGGGAGCAGGGACCCAGGGAGCTGGGACACAGGGAACTGGGACACAGGGAGCTGGGTCACAGGGAGCAGGGACACACAGACAGCTGGGACACAGGGAACTGGGACACACAGGGTACTGGGACACAGGCAGCTGGGACACAGGGTGCTGGGACACAGGGAGCTGGGACACACAGACAGCTGGGACACAGGGAACTGGGACACACAGGGTACTGGGACACAGGCAGCTGGGACACAGGGTGCTGGGACACAGGGAGCTGGGACACAGGGAGCTCGGACACACAGGGAACCGGGACACACAGGGAGCTGGGACACACAGGGAGCTGCGACACAGGGAGCTGGGACACAGGGAGCTGGGACACAGAGAACTGGGACACAGAGAACTGGGACACACCGGGAACAGGGACACACAGGGAGCTGGACACAGGGAACTGGGACATACAGGGAACTGGGACACAGGGAGCTGGGACACAGGGAGCTGGGATACACAGGGAGCCGGGACACAGGGAGCTGGGATACACAGGGAGCTGGGACACACAGGGAACTGGGACACACAGGGAGCTCGCATATATGGAACTGGGACACACAGGGAGCTGGGACACACAGGGAGCTCGCATATATGGAACTGGGACACACAGGGAGCTGGGACACACAGGTAGCTGGGAGACACAGGGAGCTGGGACACACAGGGAACTGGGACACACAGGGAACTGGGACACACAGGGAACTGGGACACACAGGGAGCTGGGACACAGGGAGCTGGGACACACAGGGAGCTGGGACACACAGGGAGCTGGGACACACAGGGAACTGGGACACGCAGGGAACTGGGACACGCAGGGAACTGGGACACAGAGAGCTGGGACACAGGGAGCTGGGACACGCAGGGAACTGGGACACGCAGGGAACTGGGACACACAGGGAGCTGGGACACACAGTGAGTTGGGACACCGGGAGCTGGGACACACAGGGAGCTGGGACACAGGGAGCTGGGGCACACAGGGAGATGGGACACACAGGGAGCTGGGACACACAGGGAGCTGGGACACAGGGAACTGGGACACACAGGGAGCTGGGGCACAGGGAACTGGGACACACAGGGAGCTGGTGCACAGGGAGCTGGGACACACAGGGAACTGGGACACACAGGGAGCTGGGACACAGGGAGCTGGGACACAGGGAGCTGGGACACAGAGAACTGGGACACAGAGAACTGGGACACACCGGGAACTGGGACACAGGGAACTAGTGACACACAGGGAACTGGAACACACAGGGAGCTGGGACACAGGGAGCTGGGACACAGGGTGCTGGGACACAGGGTGCTGGGACACACAGGGAGCTGGGACACACAGGGAGCTGGGACACACAGGGAGCTGGGACACACAGCGAACTTGGACACACAGGGAACTGGGACACAGGGAACTAGTGACACACAGGGAACTGGAACACACAGGTAGCTGGGAGACACAGGGAGCTGGGACACACAGGGAACTGGGACACACAGGGAACTGGGACACACAGGGAACTGGGACACACAGGGAGCTGGGACACAGGGAGCTGGGACACACAGGGAGCTGGGACACACAGGGAGCTGGGACACACAGGGAACTGGGACACGCAGGGAACTGGGACACGCAGGGAACTGGGACACAGAGAGCTGGGACACAGGGAGCTGGGACACGCAGGGAACTGGGACACGCAGGGAACTGGGACACACAGGGAGCTGGGACACACAGTGAGTTGGGACACCGGGAGCTGGGACACACAGGGAGCTGGGACACAGGGAGCTGGGGCACACAGGGAGATGGGACACACAGGGAGCTGGGACACACAGGGAGCTGGGACACAGGGAACTGGGACACACAGGGAGCTGGGGCACAGGGAACTGGGACACACAGGGAGCTGGTGCACAGGGAGCTGGGACACACAGGGAACTGGGACACACAGGGAGCTGGGACACAGGGAGCTGGGACACAGGGAGCTGGGACACAGAGAACTGGGACACAGAGAACTGGGACACACCGGGAACTGGGACACAGGGAACTAGTGACACACAGGGAACTGGAACACACAGGGAGCTGGGACACAGGGAGCTGGGACACAGGGTGCTGGGACACAGGGTGCTGGGACACACAGGGAGCTGGGACACACAGGGAGCTGGGACACACAGGGAGCTGGGACACACAGCGAACTTGGACACACAGGGAACTGGGACACAGGGAACTAGTGACACACAGGGAACTGGAACACACAGGGAGCTGGGACACAGGGAGCTGGGACTCAGGGTGCTGGGACACAGGGTGCTGGGACACACAGGGAGCTGGGACACACAGGGAGCTGGGACACACAGGGAGCTGGGACACACAGGGAGCTGGGACACAGGGAACTGGGACACACAGGGAACTAGGACACAGGGCACTGGGACACAGGGAGCTGGGATACACAGAGAGCTGGGACACACGGGGAACTGGGACACAGGGAGCTGGGACACAGGGAGCTCGGACACAGGGAACTGGGACACACCGGGAACTGGGACACACAGGGAGCTGGACACAGGGAACTGGGACACATCGGGAACTGGGACACAGGGAGCTGGGACACAGGGAGCTGGGACTCACAGGGAGTTGGGACACACAAGGAAGTGGGACACAGGGAGCAGGGACCCAGGGAGCTGGGACACAGGGAACTGGGACACAGGGAGCTGGGTCACAGGGAGCAGGGACACACAGACAGCTGGGACACAGGGAACTGGGACACACAGGGTACTGGGACACAGGCAGCTGGGACACAGGGTGCTGGGACACAGGGAGCTGGGACACAGGGAGCTCGGACACACAGGGAGCTGCGACACAGGGAGCTGGGACACAGGGAGCTGGGACACAGGGAGCTGGGACACAGAGAACTGGGACACAGAGAACTGGGACACAGAGAACTGGGACACACCGGGAACAGGGACACACAGGGAGCTGGACACAGGGAACTGGGACATACAGGGAACTGGGACACAGGGAGCTGGGATACAGGGAGCTGGGATACACAGGGAGCCGGGACCAGGGAGCTCGGACACACAGGGAGCTGGGACACACAGGGAACTGGGACACAGGGAACTGGGACACAGGGAGCTGGGACACAGGGAACTGGGATACACCGGGAACTGGGACACACAGGGAGCTGGACACAGGGAGCTGGGACACACAGACAGCTGGGACACAGGGAACTGGGACACACAGGGTACTGGGACACAGGCAGCTGGGACACAGGGAGCTGGGACACAGGGAGCTGGGACACAGAGAGCTGGGACACAGGGAACTGGGACACAAAGGAAGCTTGGAGACAGGGAACTGGGACACAGAGTGCTGGGACACAGGGAACTGGGATACACAGGGAGCTGGGACACAGGGAGCTGGGACACAGAGAGCTGGGACACAGGGAACTGGGACACAGGGAGATGGGACACAGGGAACTGGGACACAGAGTGCTGGGACACAGGGAACTGGGATACACAGGGAGCTGGGACACAGGGAGCTGGGATACACAGGGAGCTGGGACACACAGGGAACTGGGACACAGGGAGCTGGGACACAGGGAACTGGGACACAGGGAACTGGGACACACCGGGAACTGGGACACACAGGGAGGTGGACACAGGGAACTGGGACACAGGGAGCTGGGACACACAGGGTACTAGGACACAGGCAGCTGGGACACAGGGAGCTGGGACACAGGGAGCTGGGACACAGAGAGCTGGGACACAGGGAACTGGGACACAGGGAGATGGGACACAGGGAACGGGGACACAGAGAGCTGGGACACAGGGAACTGGGACACAGGGAGCTGGGTCACAGGGAGCTGGGACACAGGGAGCTGGGACACAGGGAGCTGGGACACACAGGGAGCTGGGACACAGTAAACTGGGACACACAGGGAGCTGGGACACACAGGGAACTGAGACACAACGAGAGATGTGAGACACAGGGAACTGGGACACACAGGGAACTGGGACCCACAGGGAGCTGGGACACACAGGGAGCTGGGACACAGGGAGCTGGGACACACAGGGAGCTGGGACACACAGGGAGCTGGGACACAGGGAGCTGGGACACAGGGAACTGGGACACACAGGGAGCTGGGACCCATGGAACTGGGACACACAGGGAGCTGGGACACAGGGAGCTGGGACACACAGGGAGCTGGGACAAACAGGGAGCTGGGACAAACAGGGAGCTGGGACACACAGGGAACTGGGACACACAGGGAACTGGGACACACAGGGAGCTGGGACACAGGGAACTGGGACACACAGGGAACTGGGACAGGGAGCTGGGACACACAGCGAACAGGGACACACAGGGAACTGGGACACACAGGGAACTAGGACACACAGGGAGCTGGGACACAGGGAGCTGGGACACACAGGGAGCTGGGACATACAGGGAGCTGGGACACACAGGGAACTGGGACACACAGGGAGCTGGGACACAGTAAACTGGGACACACAGGGAGCTGGGACACACAGGGAACTGAGACACAACGAGAGATGTGAGACACAGGGAACTGGGACACATAGGGAACTGGGACACACAGGGAGCTGGGACACACAGGGAGCTGGGACACACAGGGAGCTGGGACACAGGGAGCTGGGACACACAGGGAGCTGGGACACAGGGAGCTGGGGCACACAGGGAGCTGGGACACAGGGAACTGGGACACACAGGGAGCTGGGACACATGGAACTGGGACACACAGGGAGCTGGGACACAGGGAGCTGGGACACACAGGGAGCTGGTGCACAGGGAGCTGGGACACACAGGGAACTGGGACACACAGGGAGCTGGGACACAGGGAACTGGGACACACAGGGAACTGGGACAGGGAGCTGGGACACACAGCGAACAGGGACACACAGGGAACTGGGACACACAGGGAACTAGGACACACAGGGAACTGGGACACAGGGAACTGGGACACAGGGAACTGGGACACACAGGGAGCTGGGACACACAGGGAACTGGGATACAGGGAACTGGGACACAGGGAACTGGGACACACAGGGAGCTGGGACACACAGGGAACTGGGACACACAGGGAACTGGGACACAGGGAGCTGGGACACAGGGAGCTGGGACACACAGGGAACTGGGGGACACTGGGAACTGGGACACACAGGGAACTGGGACACACAGGGAGCTGGGACACACAGGGAGCTGGGACACACAGGGAGCTGGGACACAGGGAGCTGGGGCACACAGGGAGCTGGGACACAGGGAACTGGGACACACAGGGAGCTGGGACACATGGAACTGGGACACACAGGGTGCTGGGACACAGGAAGCTGGGACACACAGGGAGCTGGTGCACAGGGAGCTGGGACACACAGGGAACTGGGACACACAGGGAGCTGGGACACAGGGAACTGGGACACACAGGGAACTGGGACAGGGAGCTGGGACACACAGCGAACAGGGACACACAGGGAACTGGGACACACAGGGACACACAGGGAGCTGGGACAGACAGAGAACTGGGATACAAGGAACTGGGACACAGGGAACTGGGACACACAGGGAACTGGGACACAGGGAGCTGGGACACACAGGGAACTGGGGGACACTGGGAACTGGGACACACAGGGAACTGGGACACAGAGAGCTGGGACACAGGGAGCTGGGACACGCAGGGAACTGGGACACGCAGGGAACTGGGACACACAGGGAGCTGGGACACACAGTGAGTTGGGACACCGGGAGCTGGGACACACAGGGAGCTGGGACACAGGGAGCTGGGGCACACAGGGAGATGGGACACACAGGGAGCTGGGACACACAGGGAGCTGGGACACAGGGAACTGGGACACACAGGGAGCTGGGGCACAGGGAACTGGGACACACAGGGAGCTGGTGCACAGGGAGCTGGGACACACAGGGAACTGGGACACACAGGGAGCTGGGACACAGGGAGCTGGGACACAGGGAGCTGGGACACAGAGAACTGGGACACAGAGAACTGGGACACACCGGGAACTGGGACACAGGGAACTAGTGACACACAGGGAACTGGAACACACAGGGAGCTGGGACACAGGGAGCTGGGACACAGGGTGCTGGGACACAGGGTGCTGGGACACACAGGGAGCTGGGACACACAGGGAGCTGGGACACACAGGGAGCTGGGACACACAGCGAACTTGGACACACAGGGAACTGGGACACAGGGAACTAGTGACACACAGGGAACTGGAACACACAGGGAGCTGGGACACAGGGAGCTGGGACTCAGGGTGCTGGGACACAGGGTGCTGGGACACACAGGGAGCTGGGACACACAGGGAGCTGGGACACACAGGGAGCTGGGACACACAGGGAGCTGGGACACAGGGAACTGGGACACACAGGGAACTAGGACACAGGGCACTGGGACACAGGGAGCTGGGATACACAGAGAGCTGGGACACACGGGGAACTGGGACACAGGGAGCTGGGACACAGGGAGCTCGGACACAGGGAACTGGGACACACCGGGAACTGGGACACACAGGGAGCTGGACACAGGGAACTGGGACACATCGGGAACTGGGACACAGGGAGCTGGGACACAGGGAGCTGGGACTCACAGGGAGTTGGGACACACAAGGAAGTGGGACACAGGGAGCAGGGACCCAGGGAGCTGGGACACAGGGAACTGGGACACAGGGAGCTGGGTCACAGGGAGCAGGGACACACAGACAGCTGGGACACAGGGAACTGGGACACACAGGGTACTGGGACACAGGCAGCTGGGACACAGGGTGCTGGGACACAGGGAGCTGGGACACAGGGAGCTCGGACACACAGGGAGCTGCGACACAGGGAGCTGGGACACAGGGAGCTGGGACACAGGGAGCTGGGACACAGAGAACTGGGACACAGAGAACTGGGACACAGAGAACTGGGACACACCGGGAACAGGGACACACAGGGAGCTGGACACAGGGAACTGGGACATACAGGGAACTGGGACACAGGGAGCTGGGATACAGGGAGCTGGGATACACAGGGAGCCGGGACCAGGGAGCTCGGACACACAGGGAGCTGGGACACACAGGGAACTGGGACACAGGGAACTGGGACACAGGGAGCTGGGACACAGGGAACTGGGATACACCGGGAACTGGGACACACAGGGAGCTGGACACAGGGAGCTGGGACACACAGACAGCTGGGACACAGGGAACTGGGACACACAGGGTACTGGGACACAGGCAGCTGGGACACAGGGAGCTGGGACACAGGGAGCTGGGACACAGAGAGCTGGGACACAGGGAACTGGGACACAAAGGAAGCTTGGAGACAGGGAACTGGGACACAGAGTGCTGGGACACAGGGAACTGGGATACACAGGGAGCTGGGACACAGGGAGCTGGGACACAGAGAGCTGGGACACAGGGAACTGGGACACAGGGAGATGGGACACAGGGAACTGGGACACAGAGTGCTGGGACACAGGGAACTGGGATACACAGGGAGCTGGGACACAGGGAGCTGGGATACACAGGGAGCTGGGACACACAGGGAACTGGGACACAGGGAGCTGGGACACAGGGAACTGGGACACAGGGAACTGGGACACACCGGGAACTGGGACACACAGGGAGGTGGACACAGGGAACTGGGACACAGGGAGCTGGGACACACAGGGTACTAGGACACAGGCAGCTGGGACACAGGGAGCTGGGACACAGGGAGCTGGGACACAGAGAGCTGGGACACAGGGAACTGGGACACAGGGAGATGGGACACAGGGAACGGGGACACAGAGAGCTGGGACACAGGGAACTGGGACACAGGGAGCTGGGTCACAGGGAGCTGGGACACAGGGAGCTGGGACACAGGGAGCTGGGACACACAGGGAGCTGGGACACAGTAAACTGGGACACACAGGGAGCTGGGACACACAGGGAACTGAGACACAACGAGAGATGTGAGACACAGGGAACTGGGACACACAGGGAACTGGGACCCACAGGGAGCTGGGACACACAGGGAGCTGGGACACAGGGAGCTGGGACACACAGGGAGCTGGGACACACAGGGAGCTGGGACACAGGGAGCTGGGACACAGGGAACTGGGACACACAGGGAGCTGGGACCCATGGAACTGGGACACACAGGGAGCTGGGACACAGGGAGCTGGGACACACAGGGAGCTGGGACAAACAGGGAGCTGGGACAAACAGGGAGCTGGGACACACAGGGAACTGGGACACACAGGGAACTGGGACACACAGGGAGCTGGGACACAGGGAACTGGGACACACAGGGAACTGGGACAGGGAGCTGGGACACACAGCGAACAGGGACACACAGGGAACTGGGACACACAGGGAACTAGGACACACAGGGAGCTGGGACACAGGGAGCTGGGACACACAGGGAGCTGGGACATACAGGGAGCTGGGACACACAGGGAACTGGGACACACAGGGAGCTGGGACACAGTAAACTGGGACACACAGGGAGCTGGGACACACAGGGAACTGAGACACAACGAGAGATGTGAGACACAGGGAACTGGGACACATAGGGAACTGGGACACACAGGGAGCTGGGACACACAGGGAGCTGGGACACACAGGGAGCTGGGACACAGGGAGCTGGGACACACAGGGAGCTGGGACACAGGGAGCTGGGGCACACAGGGAGCTGGGACACAGGGAACTGGGACACACAGGGAGCTGGGACACATGGAACTGGGACACACAGGGAGCTGGGACACAGGGAGCTGGGACACACAGGGAGCTGGTGCACAGGGAGCTGGGACACACAGGGAACTGGGACACACAGGGAGCTGGGACACAGGGAACTGGGACACACAGGGAACTGGGACAGGGAGCTGGGACACACAGCGAACAGGGACACACAGGGAACTGGGACACACAGGGAACTAGGACACACAGGGAACTGGGACACAGGGAACTGGGACACAGGGAACTGGGACACACAGGGAGCTGGGACACACAGGGAACTGGGATACAGGGAACTGGGACACAGGGAACTGGGACACACAGGGAGCTGGGACACACAGGGAACTGGGACACACAGGGAACTGGGACACAGGGAGCTGGGACACAGGGAGCTGGGACACACAGGGAACTGGGGGACACTGGGAACTGGGACACACAGGGAACTGGGACACACAGGGAGCTGGGACACACAGGGAGCTGGGACACACAGGGAGCTGGGACACAGGGAGCTGGGGCACACAGGGAGCTGGGACACAGGGAACTGGGACACACAGGGAGCTGGGACACATGGAACTGGGACACACAGGGTGCTGGGACACAGGAAGCTGGGACACACAGGGAGCTGGTGCACAGGGAGCTGGGACACACAGGGAACTGGGACACACAGGGAGCTGGGACACAGGGAACTGGGACACACAGGGAACTGGGACAGGGAGCTGGGACACACAGCGAACAGGGACACACAGGGAACTGGGACACACAGGGACACACAGGGAGCTGGGACAGACAGAGAACTGGGATACAAGGAACTGGGACACAGGGAACTGGGACACACAGGGAACTGGGACACAGGGAGCTGGGACACACAGGGAACTGGGACAGACAGGGAGCTGGGACACAGGGAACTGGGACACAGGGAACTGGGACACACAGGGAACTGGGACACAGGGAACTGGGACACAGGGAGCTGGGACACAGGGAGCTGGGACACAGGGAGCTGGGACACAGGGAACTGGGACACACAGGGAACTGGGACACACAGGGAACTGGGTCACACAGGGAACTGGGACACACAGGGAGCTGGGACACAGGGAACTGGGACACACAGGGAACTGGGACACAGGGAGCTAGGACACACAGGGAGCTGGGAAACACAGGGAGCTGGGACACACAGGGAGCTGGGACAGAGGGAGCTGGGACACACAGGGAGCTGGACACAGGGAGTTGGGGCACAGGGAACTGGGACACACAGGGAGCTGGGACACAGGGAACTGGGACACAGGGAACTGGGACACACAGGGAACTGGGACACAGGGAACTGGGACACAGGGAACTGGGACACAGGGAGCTGGGACACAGGGAGCTGGGACACAGGGAACTGGGACACACAGGGAACTGGGACACACAGGGAGCTGGGACACAGGGAACTGGGACACACAGTGAACTGGGACACACAGGGAGCTGGGACACAGGGAGCTGGGACACAGGGAGCTGGGACACACAGGGAGCTGGGACACAGGGAGCTGGGACACAGGGAGCAGGGACACAGGGAACTGGGACACACAGGGAACTGGGACACACAGGGAGCTGCGACACAGGGAGCTGGGACACTGGGAGTTGACACAGGGAACTGGGACACAGGGAGCTAGGACACACAGGGAGCTGGGAAACACAGGGAGCTGGGACACACAGGGAGCTGGGACAGAGGGAGCTGGGACACACAGGGAGCTGGACACAGGGAGTTGGGGCACAGGGAACTGGGACACACAGGGAGCTGGGACACAGGGAACTAGGACACACAGGGAGCTGGGACACAGGGAGCTGGGACACACAGGGAGCAGGGACACACAGGGAGCTGGGACACAGGGAGCTGGGACACAGGGAGCTGGAACACAGGGAGCTGGGACACAGGGAGCTGGGACACACAGGGAGCTGGGACACACAGGGAGCTGGGACACAGGGAACTGGGACACACAGGGAACTGGGACAGGGAGCTGGGACACACAGCGAACAGGGACACACAGGGAACTGGGACACACAGGGAACTAGGACACACAGGGAGCTGGGACACAGGGAGCTGGGACACAGGGAGCTGGAACACAGGGAGCTGGGACACAGGGAGCTGGGACACACAGGGAACTGGGACACACAGGGAGCTGGGACACAGGGAACTGGGACACACAGGGAACTGGGACAGGGAGCTGGGACACACAGCGAACAGGGACACACAGGGAACTGGGACACACAGGGAACTAGGACACACAGGGAGCTGGGACACAGGGAGCTGGGACACACAGGGAGCTGGGACATACAGGGAGCTGGGACACACAGGGAACTGGGACACACAGGGAGCTGGGACACAGTAAACTGGGACACACAGGGAGCTGGGACACACAGGGAACTGAGACACAACGAGAGATGTGAGACACAGGGAACTGGGACACATAGGGAACTGGGACACACAGGGAACTGGGACACACAGGGAGCTGGGACACACAGGGAGCTGGGACACAGGGAGCTGGGACACACAGGGAGCTGGGACACAGGGAGCTGGGGCACACAGGGAGCTGGGACACAGGGAACTGGGACACACAGGGAGCTGGGACACATGGAACTGGGACACACAGGGAGCTGGGACACAGGGAGCTGGGACACACAGGGAGCTGGTGCACAGGGAGCTGGGACACACAGGGAACTGGGACACACAGGGAGCTGGGACACAGGGAACTGGGACACACAGGGAACTGGGACAGGGAGCTGGGACACACAGCGAACAGGGACACACAGGGAACTGGGACACACAGGGAACTAGGACACACAGGGAACTGGGACACAGGGAACTGGGACACAGGGAACTGGGACACACAGGGAGCTGGGACACACAGGGAACTGGGATACAGGGAACTGGGACACAGGGAACTGGGACACACAGGGAGCTGGGACACACAGGGAACTGGGACACACAGGGAACTGGGACACAGGGAGCTGGGACACAGGGAGCTGGGACACACAGGGAACTGGGGGACACTGGGAACTGGGACACACAGGGAACTGGGACACACAGGGAGCTGGGACACACAGGGAGCTGGGACACACAGGGAGCTGGGACACAGGGAGCTGGGGCACACAGGGAGCTGGGACACAGGGAACTGGGACACACAGGGAGCTGGGACACATGGAACTGGGACACACAGGGTGCTGGGACACAGGAAGCTGGGACACACAGGGAGCTGGTGCACAGGGAGCTGGGACACACAGGGAACTGGGACACACAGGGAGCTGGGACACAGGGAACTGGGACACACAGGGAACTGGGACAGGGAGCTGGGACACACAGCGAACAGGGACACACAGGGAACTGGGACACACAGGGACACACAGGGAGCTGGGACAGACAGAGAACTGGGATACAAGGAACTGGGACACAGGGAACTGGGACACACAGGGAACTGGGACACAGGGAGCTGGGACACACAGGGAACTGGGACAGACAGGGAGCTGGGACACAGGGAACTGGGACACAGGGAACTGGGACACACAGGGAACTGGGACACAGGGAACTGGGACACAGGGAGCTGGGACACAGGGAGCTGGGACACAGGGAGCTGGGACACAGGGAACTGGGACACACAGGGAACTGGGACACACAGGGAACTGGGTCACACAGGGAACTGGGACACACAGGGAGCTGGGACACAGGGAACTGGGACACACAGGGAACTGGGACACAGGGAGCTAGGACACACAGGGAGCTGGGAAACACAGGGAGCTGGGACACACAGGGAGCTGGGACAGAGGGAGCTGGGACACACAGGGAGCTGGACACAGGGAGTTGGGGCACAGGGAACTGGGACACACAGGGAGCTGGGACACAGGGAACTGGGACACAGGGAACTGGGACACACAGGGAACTGGGACACAGGGAACTGGGACACAGGGAACTGGGACACAGGGAGCTGGGACACAGGGAGCTGGGACACAGGGAACTGGGACACACAGGGAACTGGGACACACAGGGAGCTGGGACACAGGGAACTGGGACACACAGTGAACTGGGACACACAGGGAGCTGGGACACAGGGAGCTGGGACACAGGGAGCTGGGACACACAGGGAGCTGGGACACAGGGAGCTGGGACACAGGGAGCAGGGACACAGGGAACTGGGACACACAGGGAACTGGGACACACAGGGAGCTGCGACACAGGGAGCTGGGACACTGGGAGTTGACACAGGGAACTGGGACACAGGGAGCTAGGACACACAGGGAGCTGGGAAACACAGGGAGCTGGGACACACAGGGAGCTGGGACAGAGGGAGCTGGGACACACAGGGAGCTGGACACAGGGAGTTGGGGCACAGGGAACTGGGACACACAGGGAGCTGGGACACAGGGAACTAGGACACACAGGGAGCTGGGACACAGGGAGCTGGGACACACAGGGAGCAGGGACACACAGGGAGCTGGGACACAGGGAGCTGGGACACAGGGAGCTGGAACACAGGGAGCTGGGACACAGGGAGCTGGGACACACAGGGAGCTGGGACACACAGGGAGCTGGGACACTGGGAGCTGGGACACAGGGAGCTGGGAGACAACGGGAGCTGGGACACACAGGGAGCTGGGACACACAGGGAACTGGGACACACAGGGAACTGGGACACACAGGGAGCTGGGACACACAGGGAACTGGGACAGAGAGAGAGATGGGACACACAGGGAACTGGGACACACAGGGAACTGGGACACACAGGGAGCGGGGACACAGGGAGCTGGGACACACAGGGAGCTGGGACACAGGGAACTAGGACACACAGGGAGCTGGGACACAGGGAGCTGGGACACAGAGAGCTGGGACACAGGGAACTGGGACACAAAGGAAGCTTGGAGACAGGGAAGTGGGACACAGAGAGCTGGGACACAGGGAGCTGGGACACACAGGGAGCTGGGACACAGGGAACTGGGATATAGGGAGCTGGGACACAGGGAGCTGGGACACACAGGGAGCTGGGACACACAGGGAACTGGGACACACAGGGAACTGGGACACAGGGAGCTGGGACACACAGGGAGCTGGGACACACAGGGAGCTGGGACACACAGGGAACTGGGACACACAGGGAGCTGGGACACACAGGGAACTGGGACAGAGAGAGAGATGGGACACACAGGGAACTGGGACACACAGGGAATTGGGACACACAGGGAGCGGGGACACAAAGGGAGCGGGGACACAGTGAACTGGGACAGAGGGAGCTGGGACACAGGGAGCTGGGACACAGGGAGCTGGTACACACAGGGAACATGGACACAGGGAGCTGGGGCACACAGGGAGCTGGGACACACAGGGAGCTGGGACACACAGGGAGCTGGGACACACAGGGAGCTGGGACACACAGGGAGCTGGGACACAGGGAACTGGGACACACAGGGAGCTGGGACACAGGGAACTGGGACACACAGGGAGCTGGGACACAGGGAGCTCGCACATAGGGAACTGGGACACACAGGGAGCTGGGACACAAAGGGAGCTGGGACACACAGGGAGCTGCGACACAGGGAACTGGGACACACAGGGAACTGGGACACACAAGGAGCTGGGACACACAGGGAGCTGGGACACAGGGAGCTGGGACACACAGGGAGCTGGGACACACAGGGAGCTGGGACACACAGGGAGCTGGGACACAGGGAACTGGGACACAGGGAACTGGGACACACAGGGAACTGGGGCACAGGGAGCTGGGACACAGGGAGATGGGACACACAGGGAGCTGGGAGACACAGGGAGCTGGGACACACTGGGAGCTGGGACACAGGGAACTGGGACACACAGGGAGCTGGGACACAGGGAACTGGGACACACAGGGAGCTGGGACACAGGGAGCTGGGACACAGGGAGCTGGGACACACAGGGAACTAGGACACCGGGAGCTGGGACACAGGGAGCTGGGACACACAGGGAGCTGGGACACACAGGGAGCTGGGACACAGGGAGCTGGGACACAGAGAGCTGGAACACTGGGAGCTGGCACACAGGAAACTGGGACACACAGGGAGCTGGGACACAGGGAGCTGAGACACACAGGGAGCTGGGACACACAGGGAACTGGGACACAGGGAGCTGAGACACACAGGGAGCTGGGACACAGGGAGCTGGGACACACAGGGAGATGGGACACAGGGGGCTGGGACACACAGGGAGCTGGTGCACAGGGAGCTGGGACACACAGGGAACTGAGACACACAGGGAGCTGGGACACGGAACCGGGACACACAGGGAACTGGGACACAGGGAACTGGGACACACAGGGAGCTGGGACACAGGGAACTGGGACACACAGGGAACTGGGACAGGGAACTGGGACACACAGGGAGCTGGGACACAGGGAACTGGGACACACAGGGAACTGGGATACACAGGGAACTGGGACACACAGGGAGCTGGGACACAGGGCACTGGGACACACGGGGAACTGGGACACAGGGAACTGGGACACACAGGGAGCTGGGACACACAGGAAGCTGAGACACAGGGAGCTGGGACACACAGGGAACTGGGACACACAGGGAGCTGGGACACAGGGAACTTGGACACACAGGGAACTGGGACACACAGGGAGCTGGGACACAGGGAGCTGGGACACAGGGAGCTGGGACACACATGGAACTGGGACACAGGGAACTGGGGCACAGGGAGCTGGGACACACAGGGAACTGGGACACAGGGAGCTGGGACACACAGGAACTGGGACACAGTGAACTGGGACACACAGGGAGCTGGGACACAGGGAGCTGGGACACAGGGAGCTGGGACACAGGGAGCTGGTACACTGGGAGATGGGACACACAGGGAGCTGGGACACACAGGGAGCTGGGACACAGGGAGCTGGGACACAGGGAGCTGGTACACTGGGAGATGGGACACACAGGGAGCTGGGACACAGGGAGCTGGGACACAGGGGGCTGGTCTGATGAATCGGTTGAAATATCTTCATGGAGGAAGTTCAAGGTGGGCTGGAGGGAGGTGTGCTGGGATGGTGGGAGGTGTGCTGGGATGGTGGGAGGTGTGCTGAAATGGAGGGAGGGGTACTGGGATGGTGGGAGGTGTGCTGGGATCGAGGGCGCTGTGCTGGGTTGGAGGGAGGTGTGCTGGGATGGAGGGAAGAGTACTGGGATGGAGGGAGGTGTGCTGGGATCGAGGGCGCTGTGCTGGGATGGAGGGAGGTGTGCTGGGATGGAGGGAAGAGTACTGGGATGGAGGGAGGTGTGCTGGGATTGAGGGAGGAGTATTGGGATGTAGGGAGGGATACTGAGATGGTGGAGGTGTACTGGGATGGAGGGAGGTGTGCTGGGATGGAGGGAAGTGTACTGGGATGGAGGGAGGGATACTGAGATGGTGGGGGGGTACTGGGATGGAGGGAGGTGTGCTGGGATGGAGGGAGGTGTGCTGGGATGGAGGGAGGTGTACTGGGATGGTGGGAGGTGTGCTGGAATGGAGGGAGGAGTACTGGGATCGAGGGAGGAGTACTGGGATGGAGGAAGGTGTGCTGGGATTGAGGGAGGAGTACTGGGATGTAGGGAGGTGTGCTGGGATGGAGGGAAGTGTACTGGGATGGAGGGAGGGATACTGGGATGCAGGGAGGTCTGCTGGGATGGAGGGAGGTGTGCTGGGATGGAGGGAGGAGTACTGGGATGGAGGGAGGTGTGCTGGAATGGAGGGAGCTGTGCTGGGATTGAGGGAGGAGTACTGGGATGGAGGGAGTTGTGCTGGGATGGAGGGAGGAGTACTGGGATGGAGGGAGGTGTGCTGGGATGGAGGGAGGAGTACTGGGATGGAGGGAGGTGTGCTGGGATGGAGGGAGGAGTACTGGGATGGAGGGAGGTGTGCTTGGATGGAGGGCAGTGTGCTGGGATGGAGGGAGGTGTGCTGGGATGGAGGGAGGAGTGCTGGGATGGAGGGAGGAGTGCTGGGATGGAGGGCGGTGTGCTGGGATGGAGGGAGGTGTGCTGGGATGGAGGGAGGTGTGCTGGGATGGAGGGCGGTTTGCTGGGAATGAAAATGACTCATGTTGAGCCGTTAACAGCAGCGTGGGCTACTGGGCCAGAATGGCCTGGCTGTGAGTTGCCCAGTGAGTGTGGCCCGGTGGCTGGGGGCACGTACCCAGGGGCATACCGATGCCATAGCCCTTGGTATCGAGCAGGCCTCCGATCTGCGTCAGGTTACAGTTCCGTTTCCTGTGGTACTCATTCATGGTGGACTCCAGCAGAAAGGCGTACTTGGAGTTTAACACCCGGGCAATCCCCTCCTCGGTGGTCTTCACAAACACACTGGGCTGCTTCGAGTGCATGTAGTTCCACATCCGCTGGTACGTCTGGTACCGGGAATTCTGTAACGCAAACACGAGCAATGGGGAAGGGAATAACATACAGCAGCTCCACCCCGGACACTGTCAGCTGGACACAGGGGCACCCCAGTGCCCCGTACTCCCAGTGCCCCGTACTCCCAGTGCCCCGTACTCCCTGTGACCCATACCCCTTGTGTCCCATAATCCCGGTGCCCCATAGTCCCAGTGCCCTGTACTCCCAGTGCCCCGTACTCCCAGTGCCCCATACTCCCTGTGTCCCATTCTTCCTGTGTCCCATACTCCCGGTGCCCCATAGTCCCAGGGCCCCGTACTCCCAGTGCCCCATACTCCCGGTGTCCCATAGTCCCAGGGCCCCGTACTCCCAGTGCCCCATACTCCCGGTGTCCCATACTCCCGGTGCCCCATAGTCCCAGTGCCCCGTACTCCCAGTGCCCCATACTCCCGGTGCCCAATAGTCCCAGGGCCCCGTACTCCTAGAGCCCCATACTCCCAGTGTCCCATACTCCCAGTGTCCCAAACTCCCAGAGCCCCATACTCCCAGTGCCCCATAGTCCCAGGGCCCCGTACTCCCAGAGCACCATACTCCCAGTGCCCCAAACTCCCAGTGTCCCATACTCCCGGTGTCCCATACTCCCGGTGTCCCATACTCCCGGTGCCCCATACTCCCGGTGCCCTATACTCCCAGTGTCCCATACTCCCAGTGCCCCATACTCCCAGTGTCCCATACTCCCAGAGCCCCATACTCCCAGTGTCCCATATTCCCAGTGTCGCATACTCCCAGGGCCCTTACTCCCTCTGACCCATATTCCCAGTGTCCCATACCCCCGGTGCCCGATATCCCCAGGGCCCCGTACTCCCAGAGCCCCATACTCCCAGTGGCCCAAACTCCTAGTGTCCCATACTCCCAGTGTCTCATACTCCCAATGCCCCATACTCCCAGTGTACCATACTCCCAGTGTTCCATACTCCCAGTGTCCCATACTCCCTGTGTCCCATACTCCCAGTGCCCCATACTCCCAGTGCCCCATACTCCCAGTGCCCCATACTCCCAGTGCCCCATACTCCCTGTGTCCCATACTTCCAGTGTCCCAAACTCTCAGTGTCCCATACTCCCAGTGCCCCACACTCCCAGTGTCCATACACCCAGTGTCCCATACGCCCAGTGTCTCATACTCCCATTGCCCCATACTCCCAGTGTCCCATTCTCCCAGTGTCCCATACTCCCAGTGTCCCATACTCCCAGTGTCCCATACACCCAATGTCCCATACTCCCAGTGCCCCATACTCCCAGTGCCCCATACTCCCAATGTCCCATACACCCAATGTCCCATACTCCCAGTGCCCCATACTCCCAGTGCCCCATACTCCCAGTGTCCCATACTCCCAGTGTCCCATACTCCCTATGTCCCATACTCCCAGTGTCTCATACTCCCGGTGTCCCATACTCCCAGCTCCCCATTGCCCCATACTCCCAGTGTCCAATACTCCCAGTGTCCCATACACCCAGTGTCCCATACTCCCAGTGCCCCATACTCCCATTGTCCCATACTCCCAGTGTCCCATACTCCCAGTGTCCCATACTCCCAGAGTCCCATACTCCCAGTGACCCATACTCCCACTGTCCCATAGTCCCAGTGTCCCATACTCCCAATGCCCCATACCCCGGGAGTCCCTTTCTCCAGGTGTCCCATACGCCTAGTGCCCCGTACTCCCAGTGTTCCATACACCCATTGTCCCATACTCCCTGTGTCCCATACTCCTGGTGTCCCATACTCCTGGTGTCCCATACTCCCGGTGTCCCATACTCCCAGTTCTCCATACTCCCAGTGCCCCAAACTCCCGGTGTCCCATACTCCCAGTGTTCCATACACCCAGTGTCCCATACTCCCCGTACCCCATACTCCCAGATCTCCATACTCCCAGTGCCCCATGCACCCAGTGTCCCATATACCCAGTGTCCCGTACTCCCAGTGTCCCGTACTCCCAGTGTCCCATACTCCCAGTGCCCCAAACTCCCGGTGTCCCATACTCCCAGTGTTCCATACACCCAGTGTCCCATACTCCCAGTACCCCATACTACCAGATCTACATACTCCCAGTGCCCCATGCTCCCAGTGTCCCATATACCCAGTGTCCCATACTCCCAGTGTCTCATACTCTCTGGGCCCCATACTCCCAGTGTCCCATACTCCTGGTGTCCCATACTCCCAGTGCCCAGTACTCCCAGTGCCCCGTACTCCCAGTGCCCCGTACTCCCAGTGCCCCGTACTCCCTGTGTCCCATACTCCCTGTGTCCCGTACTCCCGGTGCCCCATAGTCCCAGTGCCCCGTACTCCCAGTGCCCCGTACTCCCAGTGCCCCGTACTCCCTGTGTCCCATATCCCCGGTGCCCCATAGTCCCAGGGCCCCGTACTCCCAGTGCCCCATACTCCCGGTGTCCCATACTCCCGGTGTCCCATACCCCCGGTGCCCCATAGTCCCAGGGCCCCATAGACCCAGGGCAACGTACTCCTAGAGCCCCATACTCCCAGTGTCCCATACTCCCAGTGTCCCAAACTCCCAGAGCCCCATACTCCCAGTGCCCCATAGTCCCCGGGCCCCGTACTCCCAGAGCACCATACTCCCAGTGCCCCAAACTCCCAGTGTCCCATACTCCCGATGTCCCATACTCCCGGTGCCCCATACTCCCTGGGCCCCATACTCCCAGTGCCCCATACTCCCAGTGTCCCATACTCCCAGTGTCACATACTCCGTGTCCCATACTCCCTGTGTCCCGTATTCCCAGAGTCCCATACTCCTGGTGTTCCATACTCCCAGTATCCCATAATCCCAATGTCCATACTCCAAGTGTCCTATACACCCAGTGTCCTATACTCCCAGTGTCCCATACTCCGTGTCCCATACTCCGTGTCCCATACTCCCAGTGCCCTATACACCCAGTGTCCTATACTCCCAGTGTCCCATACTCCGTGTCCCATACTCCGTGTCCCATACTCCGTGTCCCATACTCCCAGTGCCCCATACTCCCAGTGTACCATACTCCCAGTGTCCCATACTCCCTGTGTCCCATACTCCCGTGCCCCATACTCCCAGTGCCCCATACTCCCAGTGCCCCATACTCCCTGTGTCCCATACTTCCAGTGTCCCAAACTCTCAGTGCCCCATACTCCCAGTGTCTCATACTCCCAATGCCCCATACTCCCAGTGTACCATACTCCCAGTGTCCCATACTCCCAGTGTCCCATACTCCCAGTGTCCCATACTCCCAGTGCCCCATACTCCCAGTGCCCCATACTCCCTGTGTCCCATACTTCCAGTGTCCCAAACTCTCAGTGTCCCATACTCCCAGTGCCCCACACTCCCAGTGTCCATACACCCAGTGTCCCATACGCCCAGTGTCTCATACTCCCATTGCCCCATACTCCCAGTGTCCCATTCTCCCAGTGTCCCATACACCCAGTGTCCCACACTCGCACTGTCCCATACTCCCAGTGTCCTATACTCCCAGTGTCCCATACTCCCAGTGTCCCATACACCCAGTGTCCCATACTCCCCGTACCCCATACTCCCAGATCTCCATACTCCCAGTGCCCCATGCACCCAGTGTCCCATATACCCAGTGTCCCATACTCCCAGTGTCTCATACTCCCTGGGCCCCATACTCCCGGTGTCCCATACTCCTGGTGTCCCATACTCCCAGTGCCCCGTACTCCCAGTGCCCCGTACTCCCAGTGCCCCGTACTCCCTGTGCCCCGTACTCCCTGTGCCCCGTACTCCCAGTGCCCCGTACTCCCAGTGCCCCGTACTCCCAGTGCCCCGTACTCCCTGTGTCCCATATTCCCGGTGCCCAATAGTCCAAGGGCCCCGTACTCCCAGTGCCCCGTACTCCCAGTGCCCCGTACTCCCAGTGCCCCGTACTCCCTGTGTCCCATATTCCCGGTGCCCCATAGTCCAAGGGCCCCGTACTCCCAGTGCCCCATACTCCCGGTGTCCCATACTCCCGGTGTCCCATACTCCCGGTGCCCCATAGTCCCAGTGCCCCGTACACCAGTGCCCCATACTCCCGGTGTCCCATACCCCCGGTGCCCCATAGTCCCAGGGCCCCGTACTCCTAGAGCCCCATACTCCCAGTGTCCCATACTCCCAGTGTCCCAAACTCCCAGAGCCCCATACTCCCGGTGCCCCATAGTCCAAGGGCCCCGTACTCCCAGTGCCCCATACTCCCGGTGTCCCATACTCCCGGTGCCCCATAGTCCCAGTGCCCCGTACTCCCAGTGCCCCGTACTCCCGGTGTCCCATACCCCCGGTGCCCCATAGTCCCAGGGCCCCGTACTCCTAGAGCCCCATACTCCCAGTGTCCCATACTCCCAGTATCCCAAACTCCCAGAGCCCCATACTCCCAGTGCCCCATAGTCCCCGGGCCCCGTACTCCCAGAGCACCATACTCCCAGTGCCCCAAACTCCCAGTGTCCCATACTCCCGGTGTCCCATACTCCCGGTGCCCCATACTCCCAACGTCCCATACTCCCAGTGCCCCATACTCCCAGTGTCCCATACTCCCAGAGCCCCATACTCCCAGTGTCCCATACTCCCAGTGTCCCATACTCCCAGTGTCCCTTACTCCCTGTGTCCCATACGCCCAGTGCCCCATACTCCCAGAGCCCCATACTCCCAGTGTCCCATATTCCCAGTGTCCCATACTCCCAGGGCCCTTACTCCCTCTGACCCATATTCCCAGTGTCCCATACCCCCGGTGCGCGATATTCCCAGGGCCCCGTACTCCCAGAGCCCCATACTCCCAGTGGCCCAAACTCCTAGTGTCCCATATTCCCAGTGCCCCATACTCCCAGTATCCCATAATCCCAGTGTCCCATACTCCCTGCGTCCCATACTCTCAGTGTCCCATACTTCCAGTGTCCCATACTCCCAGTGTCCCATACACCCAGTGTCCCATACTCCCAGTTCTCCATACTCCCAGTGCCCCATACTTCCAGAGTCCCATACACCCAGTGTCCCATACTCCCAGTTCCCCATACTCCCGGTGTCCCATACTCCCAGTGCCCCATACTCCCAGTGCCCTGTACTCCCTATGTCCCATACACCCAGTGTCTTATACTCCCGGTGTCCCATACTCCCAGTGCCCCATACTCCCAGTGCCCTGTGCTCCCTATGTCCCATACACCCAGTGTCTCATACTCCCGGTGTCCCATACTCCCAGTCCCATACTCCCAGTGTCCCATACTCCCAGTGTCCCATACTCCCAGTGCCCATACTCCCAGTGTCCCATACTCCCAGTGCCCATACTCCCAGTGTCCCATACTCCCAGTGCCCCATACTCCCAGTGCCCAATACTCCCAGTGCCCTGTGCTCCCTATGTCCCATACACCCAGTGTCTCATACTCCTGGTGTCCCATACTCCCAGTGCCCATACTCCCAGTGTCCCATACTCCCAGTGCCCATACTCCCAGTGTCCCATACTCCCAGTGACCATACTCCCAGTGTCCCATACTCCCAGTGTCCCATACTCCCAGTGCCCATACTCCCAGTGCCCCATACTCCCAGTGCCCTGTACTCCCTATGTCCCATACACCCAGTGTCTCATACTCCCGGTGTCCCATACTCCCAGTGCCCCATACTCCCAGTGTCCCATACTCCCATTGCCCCATACTCCCAGTGCCCCATACTCCCAGTGTCCCATACTCCCAGTGCCCCATACTCCCAGTGCCCTGTACTCCCTATGTCCCATACACCCAGTGTCTCATACTCCCAGTGTCCCATACTCCCAGTGCCCTGTGCTCCCTATGTCCCATACACCCAGTGTCTCATACTCCCGGTGTCCCATACTCCCAGTGCCCATACTCCCAGTGTCCCATACTCCCAGTGCCCATACGCCCAGTGTCCCATACTCCCAGTGTCCCATACTCCCAGTGCCCCATACTCCCAGTGTCCCATACTCCCAGTGTCCCATACTCCCATTGCCCCATACCCCCAGTGCCCCATACTCCCAGTGTCCCATACCCCCAGTGCCCCATACTCACATTGCCCCATACCCCCAGTGCCCCATACTCCCAGTGTCCCATACTCCCAGAGTCCCTTACTCCAGGTGTCCCGTACGCCCAGTGCCCCGTACCAGCAGTGCCCTGTACTCCCAGTGTTCCATACTCCCAAGGCCCGTTACTTCCAGTGTCTCATACTCTCCGTACCCCATACTCCCAGATCTCCATACTCCCAGTGCCCCATGCACCCAGTGTTCCATATACCCAGTGTCCCATACTCCCAGTGTCTCATACTCCCTGGGCCCCATACTCCCAGTGTCCCATACTCCCAGTGCCCCATACTCCCAGTGCCCCATACTCCCATTGCCCCATACTCCCAGTGTCACATACTCCATGTCCCATACTCCCTGTGTCCCGTACTCCCAGAGTCCCATACTCCTGGTGTTCCATACTCCCAGTATCCCATAATCCCAATGTCCATACTCCAAGTGTCCCATACTCCCAGAGCCCCATACTCCCAGTGCCCTGTGCTCCCTATGTCCCATACACCCAGTGTCCCATACTCCCAGTCCCATACTCCCAGTGTCCCATACTCCCAGTGTCCCATACTCCCAGTGCCCATACTCCCAGTGTCCCATACTCCCAGTGCCCATACTCCCAGTGTCCCATACTCCCAGTGCCCCATACTCCCAGTGCCCCATACTCCCAGTGCCCTGTACTCCCTATGTCCCATACACCCAGTGTCTCATACTCCCGGTGTAACATACTCCCAGTGCCCCATACTCCCAGTGCCCTGTGCTCCCGATGTCCCATACACCCAGTGTCTCATACTCCCGGTGTCCAATACTCCCAGTGCCCATACTCCCAGTGTCCCATACCCCCAGTGCCCATACTCCCAATGTCCCATACCCCCAGTGCCCATACTCCCAGTGTCCCATACTCCCAGTGCCCCATACTCCCAGTGTCCCATACTCCCATTGCCCCATACTCCCAGTGCCCCATACTCCCAGTGTCCCATACTCCCAGTGCCCCATACTCCCAGTGCCCTGTACTCCCTATGTCCCATACACCCAGTGTCTCATACTCCCGGTGTCCCATACTCCCAGTGCCCCATACTCCCAGTGCCCTGTACTCCCTATGTCCCATACACCCAGTGTCTCATACTCCCAGTGTCCCATACTCCCAGTGCCCTGTGCTCCCTATGTCCCATACACCCAGTGTCTCATACTCCCGGTGTCCCATACTCCCAGTGCCCATACTCCCAGTGTCCCATACTCCCAGTGCCCATACGCCCAGTGTCCCATACTCCCAGTGCCCATACTCCCAGTGTCCCATACTCCCAGTGCCCCATACTCCCAGTGTCCCATACCCCCATTGCCCCATACCCCCAGTGCCCCATACTCCCAGTGTCCCATACCCCCTGTGCCCCATACTCACATTGCCCCATACCCCCAGTGCCCCATACTCCCAGTGTCCCATACTCCCAGAGTCCCTTACTCCAGGTGTCCCGTACGCCCAGTGCCCCGTACCAGCAGTGCCCTGTACTCCCAGTGTTCCATACTCCCAAGGCCCGTTACTTCCAGTGTCTCATACTCTCCGTACCCCATACTCCCAGATCTCCATACTCCCAGTGCCCCATGCACCCAGTGTTCCATATACCCAGTGTCCCATACTCCCAGTGTCTCATACTCCCTGGCCCCATACTCCCAGTGTCCCATACTCCCAGTGTCCCATACTCCCAGTGCCCCATACTCCCAGGGCCCCATACTCCCATTGCCCCATACTCCCAGTGTCACATACTCCATGTCCCATACTCCCTGTGTCCCGTACTCCCAGAGTCCCATACTCCTGGTGTTCCATACTCCCAGTATCCCATAATCCCAATGTCCATACTCCAAGTGTCCCATACTCCCAGTGCCCCATACTCCCAGTGCCATGTGCTCCCTATGTCCCATACACCCAGTGTCTCATACTCCCGGTGTCCCATACTCCCAGTCCCATACTCCCAGTGTCCCATACTCCCAGTGCCCCATACACCCAGTGCCCCATACTCCCAGTGCCCTGTACTCCCTATGTCCCATACACCCAGTGTCTCATACTCCCGGTGTCCCATACTCCCAGTGCCCCATACTCCCAGTGCCCTGTGCTCCCTATGTCCCATACACCCAGTGTCTCATACTCCCGGTGTCCCATACTCCCAGTGCCCATACTCCCAGTGTCCCATACTCCCAGTGCCCATACTCCCAATGTCCCATACCTCCAGTGCCCATACTCCCAGTGTAACATACTCCCAGTGCACCATACTCCCAGTGTCCCATACTCCCATTGCCCCATACTCCCAGTGCCCCATACTCCCAGTGTCCCATACTCCCAGTGCCCCATACTCCCAGTGTCCTGTACTCCCTATGTCCCATACACCCAGTGTCTCATACTCCCGGTGTCCCATACTCCCAGTGCCCCATACTCCCAGTGCCCTGTACTCCCTATGTCCCATACACCCAGTGTCTCATACTCCCAGTGTCCCATACTCCCAGTGCCCTGTGCTCCCTATGTCCCATACACCCAGTGTCTCATACTCCCGGTGTCCCATACTCCCAGTGCCCATACTCCCAGTGTCCCATACTCCCAGTGCCCATACGCCCAGTGTCCCATACTCCCAGTGCCCATAGTCCCAGTGTCCCATACTCCCAGTGCCCCATACTCCCAGTGCCCTGTGCTCCCTATGTCCCATACACCCAGTGTCTCATACTCCCGGTGTCCCATACTCCCAGTCCCATACACCCAGTGTACCATACTCCCAGTGTCCCATACTCCCAGTGCCCATACTCCCAGTGTTCCATTCTCCCAGTGCCCATACTCCCAGTGTCCCATACTCCCAGTGCCCCATACTCCCAGTGCCCCATACTCCCAGTGCCCTGTACTCCCTATGTCCCATACACCCAGTGTCTCATACTCCCGGTGTAACATACTCCCATTGCCCCATACTCCCAGTGCCATGTGCTCCCGATGTCCCATACACCCAGTGTCTCATACTCCCGGTGTCCAATACTCCCAGTGCCCATACTCCCAGTGTCCCATACCCCCAGTGCCCATACTCCCAATGTCCCAAAACCCCAGTGCCCATACTCCCAGTGTCCCATACTCCCAGTGCCCCATACTCCCAGTGTCCCATACTCCCATTGCCCCATACTCCCAGTGCCCCATACTCCCAGTGTCCCATACTCCCAGTGCCCCATACTCCCAGTGCCCTGTACTCCCTATGTCCCATACACCCAGTGTCTCATACTCCCGGTGTCCCATACTCCCAGTGCCCTGTACTCCCTATGTCCCATACACCCAGTGTCTCATACTCCCAGTGTCCCATACTCCCAGTGCCCTGTGCTCCCTATGTCCCATACACCCAGTGTCTCATACTCCCGGTGTCCCATACTCCCAGTGCCCATACTCCCAGTGTCCCATACTCCCAGTGCCCATACGCCCAGTGTCCCATACTCCCAGTGCCCATACTCCCAGTGTCCCATACTCCCAGTGCCCCATACTCCCAGTGTCCCATACTCCCATTGCCCCATACCCCCAGTGCCCCATACTCCCAGTGTCCCATACCCCCTGTGCCCCATACTCACATTGCCCCATACCCCCAGTGCCCCATACTCCCAGTGTCCCATACTCCCAGAGTCCCTTACTCCAGGTGTCCCGTACGCCCAGTGCCCCGTACCAGCAGTGCTCTGTACTCCCAGTGTTCCATACTCTCAAGGCCCGTTACTTCCAGTGTCTCATACTCTCCGTACCCCATACTCCCAGATCTCCATACTCCCAGTGCCCCATGCACCCAGTGTTCCATATCCCCAGTGTCCCATACTCCCAGTGTCTCATACTCCCTGGGCCCCATACTCCCAGTGTCCCATACTCCCAGTGTCCCATACTCCCAGTGCCCCATACTCCCAGTGCCCCATACTCCCATTGCCCCATACTCCCAGTGTCACATACTCCATGTCCCATACTCCCTGTGTCCCGTACTCCCAGAGTCCCATACTCCTGGTGTTCCATACTCCCAGTATCCCATAATCCCAATGTCCATACTCCAAGTGTCCCATACTCCCAGTGCCCCATACTCCCAGTGCCCTGTGCTCCCTATGTCCCATACACCCAGTGTCTCATACTCCCGGTGTCCCATACTCCCAGTCCCATACTCCCAGTGTCCCATACTCCCAGTGTCCCATACTCCCAGTGCCCATACTCCCAGTGTCCCATACTCCCGGTGTCCCATACTCCCAGTGCCCCATACTCCCAGTGCCCTGTGCTCCCTATGTCCCATACACCCAGTGTCTCATACTCCCGGTGTCCCATACTCCCAGTCCCATACTCCCAGTGTCCCATACACCCAGTGCCCCATACTCCCAGTGCCCTGTACTCCCTATGTCCCATACACCCAGTGTCTCATACTCCCGGTGTCCCATACTCCCAGTGCCCCATACTCCCAGTGCCCTGTGCTCCCTATGTCCCATACACCCAGTGTCTCATACTCCCGGTGTCCCATACTCCCAGTGCCCATACTCCCAGTGTCCCATACTCCCAGTGCCCATACTCCCAATGTCCCATACCCCCAGTGCCCATACTCCCAGTGTCCCATACTCCCAGTGCCCCATACTCCCAGTGTCCCATACTCCCATTGCCCCATACTCCCAGTGCCCCATACTCCCAGTGTCCCATACTCCCAGTGCCCCATACTCCCAGTGCCCTGTACTCCCTATGTCCCATACACCCAGTGTCTCATACTCCCGGTGTCCCATACTCCCAGTGCCCCATACTCCCAGTGCCCTGTACTCCCTATGTCCCATACACCCAGTGTCTCATACTCCCAGTGTCCCATACTCCCAGAGCCCTGTGCTCCCTATGTCCCATACACCCAGTGTCTCATACTCCCGGTGTCCCATACTCCCAGTGCCCATACTCCCAGTGTCCCATACTCCCAGTGCCCCATACTCACATTGCCCCATACCCCCAGTGCCCCATACTCCCAGTGTCCCATACTCCCAGAGTCCCTTACTCCAGGTGTCCTGTACGCCCAGTGCCCCGTACCAGCAGTGCCCTGTACTCCCAGTGTTCCATACTCCCAAGGCCCGTTACTTCCAGTGTCTCATACTCTCCGTACCCCATACTCCCAGATCTCCATACTCCCAGTGCCCCATGCACCCAGTGTTCCATATACCCAGTGTCCCATACTGCCAGTGTCTCATACTCCCTGGGCCCCATACTCCCAGTGTCCCATACTCCCAGTGTCCCATACTCCCAGTGCCCCATACTCCCAGTGCCCCATACTCCCAGTGCCCCATACTCCCAGTGTCACATACTCCATGTCCCATACTCCCTGTGTCCCGTACTCCCAGAGTCCCATACACCTGGTGTTCCATACTCCCAGTATCCCATAATCCCAATGTCCATACTCCAAGTGTCCTATACTCCCAGTGCCCTATACACCCAGTGTCCTATACTCCCAGTGTCCCATACTCCGTGTCCCATACTCCGTGTCCCATACTCCGTGTCCCATACTCTGTGTCCCATACTCCTTGTGTCCCATACTCCCAGTGCCCCATACTCCCAGTGTCTCATACTCCGAATGCCCCATACTCCCAGTGTACCATACTCCCAGTGTCCCATACTCCCAGTGTCTCGTACTCCGAATGCCCCATACTCCCGTGCCCCATACTCCCAGTGCCCCATACTCCCAGTGTCACATACTTCCAGTCTCCCAAACTCTCAGTGTCCCATACGCCCAGCGCCCCACACTCCCAGTGTCCATACTCCAAGTGCCCCATACTCCCAGTGCCCCATACTCCCAGTGCCCCATACTCCCAGTGTCTCATACTCCCAATGCCCCATACTCCCAGTGTACCATACTCCCAGTGTCCCATACTCCCAGTGTCCATTACTCCCTGTGTCCCATACTCCCAGTGCCCCATACTCCCAGTGCCCCATACTCCCAGTGCCCCATACTCCCAGTGCCCCATACTCCCAGTGCCCCATACTCCCTGTGTCCCATACTTCCAGTGTCCCATACTCCCAGTGTCCCATACTCCCAATGCCCCATACTCCCAGTGCCCCATACTCCCAGTGCCCCATACTCCCAGTGTCCCATACTCCCAGTGTCCCATACTCCCTATGTCCCATACTCCCAGTGTCTCATACTCCCGGTGTCCCATACTCCCAGCTCCCCATTGCCCCATACTCCCAGTGTCCAATACTCCCAGTGTCCCATACACCCAGTGTCCCATACTCCCACTGCCCCATACTCCCATTGTCCCGTACTCCCAGTGTCCCATACTCCCAGTGTCCCATACTCCCAGAGTCCCATACTCCCAGTGTCCCATACTCCCACTGTCCCATAGTCCCAGTGTCCCATACTCCCAATGCCCCATACCCCGGGAGTCCCTTACTCCAGGTGTCCCATACGCCTAGTGCCTCGTACTCCCAGTGTTCCATACACCCATTGTCCCATACTCCCTGTGTCCCATACTCCTGGTGTCCCATACTCCTGGTGTCCCATACTCCCAGTGTCCCATACTCCCAGTGTCCCATACTCCCAGTTCTCCATACTCCCAGTGCCCCAAACTCCCAGTGTCCCATACTCCCAGTGTTCCATACACCCAGTGTCCCATACTCCCCGTACCCATACTCCCAGATCTCCATACTCCCAGTGCCCCATGCACCCAGTGTCCCATATACCCAGAGTCCCATACTCCCAGTGTCTCATACTCCCTGGGCCCCATACTCCCAGTGTCCCATACTCCTGGTGTCCCATACTCCCAGTGCCCCATACTCCCAGTGCCCCATACACCTAGTGTCCCATACTCCCAGTGTCCCATACTCCCAGTGTCCCATATCCCCAGTGTCCCATATCCCCAGTGTCCCATACTCCCATTGCCCCATACTCCCAGTGTCCCATACTCGAGGGCCCCATACTCCCAGGGCCCCATACTCCCAGGGCCCCATACTCCCAGTGTCCCATATCCCCAGTGTCCCATATCCCCAGTGTCCCATACTCCCATTGCCCCATACTCCCAGGGCCCCATACCCCCAGTGCCCCGTACTTCCAGTGTCCCATACCCCCAGACCCCCAATATCCGAGGGCCCCATACTCCCGGTGCCCCATACTCCCAGTGTCCCACACTCCCGGAGTCCCTTACCCCAGGTGTCCCGTACACCCAGTGCCCCGTACCAGCAGTGCCCTGTACTCCCAGTGTTCCATACTCCCAAGGCCCGTTACTTCCAGTGTCTCATACTCCCTGTCCACCATACTCCCAGTTCTCCATATTCCCAGTGTCATTCTTCCAGTGTCTCATAGTCCCTGTGCCCCATACTCCCAGTGTCATACTCCCAGTGCCCCATGCACCCAGTGTCCCATACTCCCAGTGCCCCATGCACCCAGTGTCCCATACTCCCATTGCCCCATACTCCCAGTGCCCCATACTCCCAGTGTCCCATACCCCCAGTGCCCCATACTCACATTGCCCCATACCCCCAGTGCCCCATACTCCCAGTGTCCCATACTCCCAGAGTCCCTTACTCCAGGTGTCCCGTACGCCCAGTGCCCCGTACCAGCAGTGCCCTGTACTCCCAGTGTTCCATACTCCCAAGGCCCGTTACTTCCAGTGTCTCATACTCTCCGTACCTCATACTCCCAGATCTCCATACTCCCAGTGCCCCATGCACCCAGTGTTCCATATACCCAGTGTCCCATACTCCCAGTGTCTCATACTCCCAGTGTCCCATACTCCCAGTGCCCCATACTCCCAGTGCCCCACACTCCCATTGCCCCATACTCCTAGTGTCACATACTCCATGTCCCATACTCCCTGTGTCCCGTACTCCCAGAGTCCCATACTCCTGGTGTTCCATACTCCCAGTATCCCATAATCCCAATGTCCATACTCCAAGTGTCCCATACTCCCAGTGCCCCATACTCCCAGTGCCCTGTGCTCCCTATGTCCCATACACCCAGTGTCTCATACTCCCGGTGTCCCATACTCCCAGTCCCATACTCCCAGTGTCCCATACTCCCAGTGTCCCATACTCCCAGTGCCCATACTCCCAGTGTCCCATACTCCCAGTGCCCCATACTCCCAGTGCCCCGTACTCCCAGTGCCCTGCACTCCCTATGTCCCATACACCCAGTGTCTCATACTCCCGGTGTCCCATACTCCCAGTGCCCCATACTCCCAGTGCCCTGTGCTCCCTATGTCCCATACACCCAGTGTCTCATACTCCCGGTGTCCCATACTCCCAGTGCCCATACTCCCAGTGTCCCATACTCCCAGTGCCCATACTCCCAATGTCCCATACCCCCAGTGCCCATACTCACAGTGTCCCATACTCCCAGTGCCCATACGCCCAGTGTCCCATACTCCCAGTGCCCATACTCCCAGTGTCCCATACTCCCAGAGTCCCATACTCCCAGTGACCCATACTCCCACTGTCCCATAGTCCCAGTGTCCCATACTCCCAATGCCCCATACCCCGGGAGTCCCTTACTCCAGGTGTCCCATACGCCTAGTGCCTCGTACTCCCAGTGTTCCATACACCCATTGTCCCATACTCCCTGTGTCCCATACTCCTGGTGTCCCATACTCCTGGTGTCCCATACTCCTGGTGTCCCATACTCCCAGTGTCCCATACTCCCAGTGTCCCATACTCCCAGTTCTCCATACTCCCAGTGCCCCAAACTCCCAGTGTCCCATACTCCCAGTGTTCCATACACCCAGTGTCCCATACTCCCCGTACCCATACTCCCAGATCTCCATACTCCCAGTGCCCCATGCACCCAGTGTCCCATATACCCAGAGTCCCATACTCCCAGTGTCTCATACTCCCTGGGCCCCATACTCCCAGTGTCCCATACTCCTGGTGTCCCATACTCCCAGTGCCCCATACTCCCAGTGCCCCATACACCTAGTGTCCCATACTCCCAGTGCCCCATACTCCCAGTGTCCCATACTCGAGGGCCCCATACTCCCAGGGCCCCATACTCCCAGGGCCCCATACTCCCAGGGCCCCATACTCCCAGTGTCCCATATCCCCAGTGTCCCATATCCCCAGTGTCCCATACTCCCATTGCCCCATACTCCCAGGGCCCCATACCCCCAGTGCCCCGTACTTCCAGTGTCCCATACCCCCAGACCCCCAATATCCGAGGGCCCCATACTCACGGTGCCCCATACTCCCAGTGTCCCATACTCCCGGAGTCCCTTACCCCAGGTGTCCCGTACACCCAGTGCCCCGTACCAGCAGTGCCCTGTACTCCCAGTGTTCCATACTCCCAAGGCCCGTTACTTCCAGTGTCTCATACTCCCTGTGCACCATACTCCCAGTTCTCCATATTCCCAGTGTCATTCTTCCAGTGTCTCATAGTCCCTGTGCCCCATACTCCCAGTGTCATACTCCCAGTGCCCCATGCACCCAGTGTCCCATACTCCCAGTGCCCCATGCACCCAGTGTCCCATACTCCCATTGCCCCATACTCCCAGTGCCCCATACTCCCAGTGCCCCATACCCCCAGTGCCCCATACTCACATTGCCCCATACCCCCAGTGCCCCATACTCCCAGTGTCCCATACTCCCAGAGTCCCTTACTCCAGGTGTCCCGTACGCCCAGTGCCCCGTACCAGCAGTGCCCTGTACTCCCAGTGTTCCATACTCCCAAGGCCCATTACTTCCAGTGTCTCATACTCTCCGTACCCCATACTCCCAGATCTCCATACTCCCAGTGCCCCATGCACCCAGTGTTCCATATACCCAGTGTCCCATACTCCCAGTGTCTCATACTCCCAGTGTCCCATACTCCCAGTGCCCCATACTCCCAGTGCCCCACACTCGCATTGCCCCATACTCCCAGTGTCACATACTCCATGTCCCATACTCCCTGTGTCCCGTACTCCCAGAGTCCCATACTCCTGGTGTTCCATACTCCCAGTATCCCATAATCCCAATGTCCATACTCCAAGTGTCCCATACTCCCAGTGCCCCATACTCCCAGTGCCCTGTGCTCCCTATGTCCCATACACCCAGTGTCTCATACTCCCGGTGTCCCATACTCCCAGTCCCATACTCCCAGTGTCCCATACTCCCAGTGTCCCATACTCCCAGTGCCCATACTCCCAGTGTCCCATACTCCCAGTGCCCCATACTCCCAGTGCCCCGTACTCCCAGTGCCCTGTACTCCCTATGTCCCATACACCCAGTGTCTCATACTCCCGGTGTCCCATACTCCCAGTGCCCCATACTCCCAGTGCCCTGTGCTCCCTATGTCCCATACACCCAGTGTCTCATACTCCCGGTGTCCCATACTCCCAGTGCCCATACTCCCAGTGTCCCATACTCCCAGTGCCCATACTCCCAATGTCCCATACCCCCAGTGCCCATACTCCCAGTGTCCCATACTCCCAGTGCCCCATACTCCCAGTGTCCCATACTCCCATTGCCCCATACTCCCAGTGCCCCATACTCCCAGTGCCCCGTACTCCCAGTGCCCTGTACTCCCTATGTCCCATACACCCAGTGTCTCATACTCCCGGTGTCCCATACTCCCAGAGCCCCATACTCCCAGTGCCCTGTACTCCCTATGTCCCATACACCCAGTGTCTCATACTCCCAGTGTCCCATACTCCCAGTGCCCATACTCCCAGTGTCCCATACTCCCAGTGCCCATACGCCCAGTGTCCCATACTCCCAGTGCCCATACTCCCAGTGTCCCATACTCCCAGTGCCCCATACTCCCAGTGTCCCATACTCCCATTGCCCCATACCCCCAGTGCCCCATACTCCCAGTGTCCCATACTCCCAGTGTCCCATACCCCCAGTGCCCCATACTCACATTGCCCCATACCCCCAGTGCCCCATACTCCCAGTGTCCCATACTCCCAGAGTCCCTTACTCCAGGTGTCCCGTACGCCCAGTGCCCCGTACCAGCAGTGCCCTGTACTCCCAGTGTTCCATACTCCCAAGGCCCGTTACTTCCAGTGTCTCATACTCTCCGTACCCCATACTCCCAGATCTCCATACTCCCAGTGCCCCATGCACCCAGTGTTCCATATACCCAGTGTCCCATACTCCCAGTGTCTCATACTCCCTGGGCCCCATACTCCCAGTGTCCCATACTCCCAGTGTCCCATACTCCCAGTGCCCCATACTCCCAGTGCCCCATACTCCCATTGCCCCATACTCCCAGTGTCACATACTCCATGTCCCATACTCCCTGTGTCCCGTACTCCCAGAGTCCCATACTCCTGGTGTTCCATACTCCCAGTATCCCATAATCCCAATGTCCATACTCCAAGTGTCCTATACTCCCAGTGCCCTATACACCCAGTGTCCTATACTCCCAGTGTCCCATACTCCGTGTCCCATACTCCGTGTCCCATACTCCGTGTCCCATACTCCGTGTCCCATACTCCTTGTGTCCCATACTCCCAGTGCCCCATACTCCCAGTGCCCCATACTCCCAGTGCCCCATACTCCCAGTGTCTCATACTCCGAATGCCCCATACTCCCAGTGTACCATACTCCCAGTGTCCCATACTCCCAGTGTCTCATACTCCGAATGCCCCATACTCCCAGTGTACCATACTCCCAGTGTCCCATACTCCCTGTGTCCCATACTCCCGTGCCCCATACTCCCAGTGCCCCATACTCCGAGTGCCCCATACTCCCTGTGTCCCATACTCCCAGTGCCCCACACTCCCAGTGTCCATACTCCAAGTGCCCCATACTCCCAGTGCCCCATACTCCCAGTGTCTCATACTCCCAATGCCCCATACTCCCAGTGTCCCATACTCCCAGTGTCCCATACTCCCAGTGCCCCATACTCCCAGTGTCCCATACTCCCAGTGCCCCATACTCCCAGTGCCCCATACTCCCAGTGCCCCATACTCCCTGTGTCCCATACTTCCAGTGTCCCATACTCCCAATGCCCCATACTCCCAGTGCCCCATACTCCCAGTGCCCCATACTCCCAGTGTCCCATACTCCCAGTGTCCCATACTCCCTATGTCCCATACTCCCAGTGTCTCATACTCCCGGTGTCCCATACTCCCAGCTCCCCATTGCCCCATACTCCCAGTGTCCAATACTCCCAGTGTCCCATACACCCAGTGTCCCATACTCCCACTGCCCCATACTCCCATTGTCCCGTACTCCCAGTGTCCCATACTCCCAGTGTCCCATACTCCCAGAGTCCCATACTCCCAGTGACCCATACTCCCACTGTCCCATAGTCCCAGTGTCCCATACTCCCAATGCCCCATACCCCGGGAGTCCCTTACTCCAGGTGTCCCATACGCCTAGTGCCCCGTACTCCCAGTGTTCCATACACCCATTGTCCCATACTCCCTGTGTCCCATACTCCTGGTGTCCCATACTCCTGGTGTCCCATACTCCCAGTGTCCCATACTCCCAGTGTCCCATACTCCCAGTTCTCCATACTCCCAGTGCCCCAAACTCCCAGTGTCCCATACTCCCAGTGTTCCATACACCCAGTGTCCCATACTCCCCGTACCCCATACTCCCAGATCTCCATACTCCCAGTGCCCCATGCACCCAGTGTCCCATATACCCAGAGTCCCATACTCCCAGTGTCTCATACTCCCTGGGCCCCATACTCCCAGTGTTCCATACTCCTGGTGTCCCATACTCCCAGTGCCCCATACACCCAGTGTCTCATACACCCAGTGCCCCATACTCCCAGTGTCCCATATCCCCAGTGTCCCATATCCCCAGTGTCCCATACTCCCATTGCCCCATACTCCCAGGGCCCCTTACCCCCAGTGCCCCGTACTTCCAGTGTCCCATACCCCCAGACCCCCAATATCCGAGGGCCCCATACTCCCGGTGTCCCATACCCCCGGAGTCCCTTACCCCAGGTGTCCCGTACACCCAGTGCCCCGTACCAGCAGTGCCCTGTACTCCCAGTGTTCCATACTCCCAAGGCCCGTTACTTCCAGTGTCTCATACTCCCTGTGCACCATACTCCCAGTTCTCCATACTCCCAGTGTCATACTCCCAGTGTCTCATAGTCCCTGTGCCCCATACTCCCAGTGTCATACTCCCAGTGCCCCATGCACCCAGTGTCCCATACTCCCAGTGTCCCATACACCCAGTGTCCCATACTCCCAGTGTCTCTTACTCCCTGTGCCCCATACTCCCAGTGTCATACTCCCAGTGTCTCATAGTCCCTGTGCCCCATACTCCCAGTGTCATACTCCCAGTGCCCCATGCACCCAGTGTCCCATACACCCAGTGTCCCATACTCCCAGTGTCTCATAGTCCCTGTGCCCCATACTCCCAGTGTCATACTCCCAGTGCCCCATGCACCCAGTGTCCCATACACCCAGTGTCCCATACTCCCAGTGTCTCATACTCCCTGTGCCCCATACTCCCAGTGTCATACTCCCAGTGCCCCGTGCACCCAGTGTCCCATACACCCAGTGTCCCATACTGCCAGTGTCTCAAACTCCCTGTGCCCCAAAATCCCAGTGTCATACTCCCAGTGCCTCATGCACCCAGTGTCCCATACACCCAGTGTCCCATACTCCCAGTGTCCCATACCCCCAGAGCCCCATGCTTCCATTGCCCCATACTCCCAGTGTCCCATACTCCCAGGGCCACATACACCCAGTGCCCCATACTCCCAGTGTCCCATACTCCCAGTGTCCCATACTCCCAGTGCCGCATTCTCTCAGTGCCCCATACTCCCAGTGTCTCATACTTCCTGTTTCCCATACTCCCAGGGTCCCATAATCCTGGTGTCCCATACTCCTGGTGTCCCATACTCCCAGTGTCCCATACTCCCTGTGCCCCATACTCCCAGTGCCCCATACTCCCAGTGTCCCATACTCCCAGGGCCCCATACTCCCAGTGTCTCATACTCCCAGTGTCCCATACTCCCAGTGCCCCATACTCCCAGTGTCCCATACTCCCAGTGTCCCATACTCCCAGGGCCCCATACTCCCAGTGTCCCATACTCCCAGTGTCCCATACTCCCAGTATCCCATACAACCAGTGTTCCATACACCCAGAGCTCCGTACTCCTGGTGTCCCATACTCCCATTGTCCCATACTCCCGGTGTCCCATACTCCCAGGGCATTATACTCCTAGTGTCACATACTCCCAGAGTCCTATACTCCCTGTGCCCCATACTCCCAGAGTCCCATACTCCCAGTGTCTCATACTCCCAGTGTCCCATACTCCCAGGGCACCATACTCCCAGTGCCCCATGCTCCCAGTGTCCCATAGTCCCAGGGCCCCAGACTCCCAGTGTCCCATACTCCCAGTGCCCCATACTCCCAGTGTCCCATACTCCCATTGCCCCATACCCCCAGTGCCCCATACTCCCAGTGTCCCATACTCCCAGTGTCCCATACCCCCAGTGCCCCATACTCACATTGCCCCATACCCCCAGTGCCCCATACTCCCAGTGTCCCATACTCCCAGAGTCCCTTACTCCAGGTGTCCCGTACGCCCAGTGCCCCGTACCAGCAGTGCCCTGTACTCCCAGTGTTCCATACTCCCAAGGCCCGTTACTTCCAGTGTCTCATACTCTCCGTACCCCATACTCCCAGATCTCCATACTCCCAGTGCCCCATGCACCCAGTGTTCCATATACCCAGTGTCCCATACTCCCAGTGTCTCATACTCCCTGGGCCCCATACTCCCAGTGTCCCATACTCCCAGTGTCCCATACTCCCAGTGCCCCATACTCCCAGTGCCCCATACTCCCATTGCCCCATACTCCCAGTGTCACATACTCCATGTCCCATACTCCCTGTGTCCCGTACTCCCAGAGTCCCATACTCCTGGTGTTCCATACTCCCAGTATCCCATAATCCCAATGTCCATACTCCAAGTGTCCTATACTCCCAGTGCCCTATACACCCAGTGTCCTATACTCCCAGTGTCCCATACTCCGTGTCCCATACTCCGTGTCCCATACTCCGTGTCCCATACTCCGTGTCCCATACTCCTTGTGTCCCATACTCCTTGTGTCCCATACTCCCAGTGCCCCATACTCCCAGTGCCCCATACTCCCAGTGCCCCATACTCCCAGTGTCTCATACTCCGAATGCCCCATACTCCCAGTGTACCATACTCCCAGTGTCCCATACTCCCAGTGTCTCATACTCCGAATGCCCCATACTCCCAGTGTACCATACTCCCAGTGTCCCATACTCCCTGTGTCCCATACTCCCGTGCCCCATACTCCCAGTGCCCCATACTCCGAGTGCCCCATACTCCCTGTGTCCCATACTCCCAGTGCCCCACACTCCCAGTGTCCATACTCCAAGTGCCCCATACTCCCAGTGCCCCATACTCCCAGTGTCTCATACTCCCAATGCCCCATACTCCCAGTGTCCCATACTCCCAGTGTCCCATACTCCCAGTGCCCCATACTCCCAGTGTCCCATACTCCCAGTGCCCCATACTCCCAGTGCCCCATACTCCCAGTGCCCCATACTCCCTGTGTCCCATACTTCCAGTGTCCCATACTCCCAATGCCCCATACTCCCAGTGCCCCATACTCCCAGTGCCCCATACTCCCAGTGTCCCATACTCCCAGTGTCCCATACTCCCTATGTCCCATACTCCCAGTGTCTCATACTCCCGGTGTCCCATACTCCCAGCTCCCCATTGCCCCATACTCCCAGTGTCCAATACTCCCAGTGTCCCATACACCCAGTGTCCCATACTCCCACTGCCCCATACTCCCATTGTCCCGTACTCCCAGTGTCCCATACTCCCAGTGTCCCATACTCCCAGAGTCCCATACTCCCAGTGACCCATACTCCCACTGTCCCATAGTCCCAGTGTCCCATACTCCCAATGCCCCATACCCCGGGAGTCCCTTACTCCAGGTGTCCCATACGCCTAGTGCCCCGTACTCCCAGTGTTCCATACACCCATTGTCCCATACTCCCTGTGTCCCATACTCCTGGTGTCCCATACTCCTGGTGTCCCATACTCCCAGTGTCCCATACTCCCAGTGTCCCATACTCCCAGTTCTCCATACTCCCAGTGCCCCAAACTCCCAGTGTCCCATACTCCCAGTGTTCCATACACCCAGTGTCCCATACTCCCCGTACCCCATACTCCCAGATCTCCATACTCCCAGTGCCCCATGCACCCAGTGTCCCATATACCCAGAGTCCCATACTCCCAGTGTCTCATACTCCCTGGGCCCCATACTCCCAGTGTTCCATACTCCTGGTGTCCCATACTCCCAGTGCCCCATACACCCAGTGTCTCATACACCCAGTGCCCCATACTCCCAGTGTCCCATATGCCCAGTGTCCCATATCCCCAGTGTCCCATACTCCCATTGCCCCATACTCCCAGGGCCCCTTACCCCCAGTGCCCCGTACTTCCAGTGTCCCATACCCCCAGACCCCCAATATCCGAGGGCCCCATACTCCCGGTGTCCCATACCCCCGGAGTCCCTTACCCCAGGTGTCCCGTACACCCAGTGCCCCGTACCAGCAGTGCCCTGTACTCCCAGTGTTCCATACTCCCAAGGCCCGTTACTTCCAGTGTCTCATACTCCCTGTGCACCATACTCCCAGTTCTCCATACTCCCAGTGTCATACTCCCAGTGTCTCATAGTCCCTGTGCCCCATACTCCCAGTGTCATACTCCCAGTGCCCCATGCACCCAGTGTCCCATACTCCCAGTGTCCCATACTCCCAGTGTCTCATACTCCCTGTGCCCCATACTCCCAGTGTCATACTCCCAGTGCCCCGTGCACCCAGTGTCCCATACACCCAGTGTCCCATACTGCCAGTGTCTCAAACTCCCTGTGCCCCAAAATCCCAGTGTCATACTCCCAGTGCCTCATGCACCCAGTGTCCCATACTCCCAGTGTCCCATACTCCCAGGGCCACATACACCCAGTGCCCCATACTCCCAGTGTCCCATACTCCCAGTGTCCCATACTCCCAGTGCCGCATTCTCTCAGTGCCCCATACTCCCAGTGTCTCATACTTCCTGTTTCCCATACTCCCAGGGTCCCATAATCCTGGTGTCCCATACTCCTGGTGTCCCATACTCCCAGTGTCCCATACTCCCTGTGCCCCATACTCCCAGTGCCCCATACTCCCAGTGTCCCATACTCCCAGGGCCCCATACTCCCAGTGTCTCATACTCCCAGTGTCCCATACTCCCAGTGCCCCATACTCCCAGTGCCCCATACTCCCAGTGTCCCATACTCCCAGGGCCCCATACTCCCAGTGTCCCATACTCCCAGTGTCCCATACTCCCAGTATCCCATACAACCAGTGTTCCATACACCCAGAGCCCCGTACTCCTGGTGTCCCATACTCCCATTGTCCCATACTCCCGGTGTCCCATACTCCCAGGGCATTATACTCCTAGTGTCACATACTCCCAGAGTCCTATACTCCCTGTGCCCCATACTCCCAGAGTCCCATACTCCCAGTGTCTCATACTCCCAGTGTCCCATACTCCCAGGGCACCATACTCCCAGTGCCCCATGCTCCCAGTGTCCCATAGTCCCAGGGCCCCAGACTCCCAGTGTCCCATACTCCCAGTGCCCCATACTCCCAGTGTCCCATACTCCCATTGCCCCATACCCCCAGTGCCCCATACTCCCAGTGTCCCATACTCCCAGTGTCCCATACCCCCAGTGCCCCATACTCACATTGCCCCATACCCCCAGTGCCCCATACTCCCAGTGTCCCATACTCCCAGTGTCCCATACCCCCAGTGCCCCATACTCACATTGCCCCATACTCCCAGTGTCCCATACTCCCAGAGTCCCTTACTCCAGGTGTCCCGTACGCCCAGTGCCCCGTACCAGCAGTGCCCTGTACTCCCAGTGTTCCATACTCCCAAGGCCCGTTACTTCCAGTGTCTCATACTCTCCGTACCCCATACTCCCAGATCTCCATACTCCCAGTGCCCCATGCACCCAGTGTTCCATATACCCAGTGTCCCATACTCCCAGTGTCTCATACTCCCTGGGCCCCATACTCCCAGTGTCCCATACTCCCAGTGTCCCATACTCCCAGTGCCCCATACTCCCAGTGCCCCATACTCCCATTGCCCCATACTCCCAGTGTCACATACTCCATGTCCCATACTCCCTGTGTCCCGTACTCCCAGAGTCCCATACTCCTGGTGTTCCATACTCCCAGTATCCCATAATCCCAATGTCCATACTCCAAGTGTCCTATACTCCCAGTGCCCTATACACCCAGTGTCCTATACTCCCAGTGTCCCATACTCCGTGTCCCATACTCCGTGTCCCATACTCCGTGTCCCATACTCCGTGTCCCATACTCCTTGTGTCCCATACTCCCAGTGCCCCATACTCCCAGTGCCCCATACTCCCAGTGCCCCATACTCCCAGTGTCTCATACTCCGAATGCCCCATACTCCCAGTGTACCATACTCCCAGTGTCCCATACTCCCAGTGTCTCATACTCCGAATGCCCCATACTCCCAGTGTACCATACTCCCAGTGTCCCATACTCCCTGTGTCCCATACTCCCGTGCCCCATACTCCCAGTGCCCCATACTCCGAGTGCCCCATACTCCCTGTGTCCCATACTCCCAGTGCCCCACACTCCCAGTGTCCATACTCCAAGTGCCCCATACTCCCAGTGCCCCATACTCCCAGTGTCTCATACTCCCAATGCCCCATACTCCCAGTGTCCCATACTCCCAGTGTCCCATACTCCCAGTGCCCCATACTCCCAGTGTCCCATACTCCCAGTGCCCCATACTCCCAGTGCCCCATACTCCCAGTGCCCCATACTCCCTGTGTCCCATACTTCCAGTGTCCCATACTCCCAATGCCCCATACTCCCAGTGCCCCATACTCCCAGTGCCCCATACTCCCAGTGTCCCATACTCCCAGTGTCCCATACTCCCTATGTCCCATACTCCCAGTGTCTCATACTCCCGGTGTCCCATACTCCCAGCTCCCCATTGCCCCATACTCCCAGTGTCCAATACTCCCAGTGTCCCATACACCCAGTGTCCCATACTCCCACTGCCCCATACTCCCATTGTCCCGTACTCCCAGTGTCCCATACTCCCAGTGTCCCATACTCCCAGAGTCCCATACTCCCAGTGACCCATACTCCCACTGTCCCATAGTCCCAGTGTCCCATACTCCCAATGCCCCATACCCCGGGAGTCCCTTACTCCAGGTGTCCCATACGCCTAGTGCCCCGTACTCCCAGTGTTCCATACACCCATTGTCCCATACTCCCTGTGTCCCATACTCCTGGTGTCCCATACTCCTGGTGTCCCATACTCCCGGTGTCCCATACTCCCAGTGTCCCATACTCCCAGTGTCCCATACTCCCAGTGTCCCATACTCCCAGTGTCCCATACTCCCAGTTCTCCATACTCCCAGTGCCCCAAACTCCCAGTGTCCCATACTCCCAGTGTTCCATACACCCAGTGTCCCATACTCCCCGTACCCCATACTCCCAGATCTCCATACTCCCAGTGCCCCATGCACCCAGTGTCCCATATACCCAGAGTCCCATACTCCCAGTGTCTCATACTCCCTGGGCCCCATACTCCCAGTGTTCCATACTCCTGGTGTCCCATACTCCCAGTGCCCCATACACCCAGTGTCTCATACACCCAGTGCCCCATACTCCCAGTGTCCCATATCCCCAGTGTCCCATATCCCCAGTGTCCCATACTCCCATTGCCCCATACTCCCAGGGCCCCTTACCCCCAGTGCCCCGTACTTCCAGTGTCCCATACCCCCAGACCCCCAATATCCGAGGGCCCCATACTCCCGGTGTCCCATACCCCCGGAGTCCCTTACCCCAGGTGTCCCGTACACCCAGTGCCCCGTACCAGCAGTGCCCTGTACTCCCAGTGTTCCATACTCCCAAGGCCCGTTACTTCCAGTGTCTCATACTCCCTGTGCACCATACTCCCAGTTCTCCATACTCCCAGTGTCATACTCCCAGTGTCTCATAGTCCCTGTGCTCCATACTCCCAGTGTCATACTCCCAGTGCCCCATGCACCCAGTGTCCCATACTCCCAGTGTCCCATACACCCAGTGTCCCATACTCCCAGTGTCTCATACTCCCTGTGCCCCATACTCCCAGTGTCATACTCCCAGTGTCTCATAGTCCCTGTGCCCCATACTCCCAGTGTCATACTCCCAGTGCCCCATGCACCCAGTGTCCCATACACCCAGTGTCCCATACTCCCAGTGTCTCATAGTCCCTGTGCCCCATACTCCCAGTGTCATACTCCCAGTGCCCCGTGCACCCAGTGTCCCATACACCCAGTGTCCCATACTGCCAGTGTCTCAAACTCCCTGTGCCCCAAAATCCCAGTGTCATACTCCCAGTGCCTCATGCACCCAGTGTCCCATACACCCAGTGTCCCATACTCCCAGTGTCCCATACCCCCAGAGCCCCATGCTTCCATTGCCCCATACTCCCAGTGTCCCATACTCCCAGGGCCACATACACCCAGTGCCCCATACTCCCAGTGTCCCATACTCCCAGTGTCCCATACTCCCAGTGCCGCATTCTCTCAGTGCCCCATACTCCCAGTGTCTCATACTTCCTGTTTCCCATACTCCCAGGGTCCCATAATCCTGGTGTCCCATACTCCTGGTGTCCCATACTCCCAGTGTCCCATACTCCCTGTGCCCCATACTCCCAGTGCCCCATACTCCCAGTGTCCCATACTCCCAGGGCCCCATACTCCCAGTGTCTCATACTCCCAGTGTCCCATACTCCCAGTGCCCCATACTCCCAGTGTCCCATACCCCCAGATGCCCATACCTCCATTGCCCCATACCCCCAGTGTCCCATACGCCCAGGGCCACATACACCTAGTGCCCCATACTCCCAGTGTCCCATACTCCCAGTGTCCCATACTACCAGTGTCCCATACTCCCATTGTCCCATACTCCCGGTGTCCCATACTCCCAGGGCATTATACTCCTAGTGTCACATACTCCCAGAGTCCTATACTCCCTGTGCCCCATACTCCCAGAGTCCCATACTCCCAGTGTCTCATACTCCCAGTGTCCCATACTCCCAGGGCACCATACTCCCAGTGCCCCATGCTCCCAGTGTCCCATAGTCCCAGGGCCCCAGACTCACAGTGTCCCATACTCCCAGTGCCCCATACTCCCAGTGTCCCATACCACCTGTGTCCCATACTCCCAGTGTCCCATATTCACAGTGGCCCATACCCCCAGTGCCCCATACTCCCAGTGTTCCATACTCCCAATGTCCCATATTCACAGTGTCCCATACCTCCAGTGTTCCTTATTCCCAGGGCCCCATACTCCCATTGCCCGATACTCCCAGTGTCCCATACTCCCAGTGCCCCATACCCCCAGTGTCCCAAACCCTTAGCGCCCCATACTCCCAGTGCCCCATACTCCCAGTGTCCCAAACCCTTAGCGCCCCATACTCCCAGTGTCCCATATTCACAGTGTCCCATACCTCCAGTGTCCCATACTTCCAGTGTTCCATATTCCCAGGGCCCCATACTCCCATTGCCCGATACTCCCAGTGTCCCATACTCCCAGTGCCCCATACTCCCAGTGCCCCATACTCCCAGTGCCCCATACCCCCAGTGTCCCAAACCCTTAGCGCCCCATACTCCCAGTGTCCCATACTCCCAGTGTCCCAAACCTCTAGCGCCCCATATTCCCTGTGTCCCATACTCCCAGTGCCCCGTACTTCCAGTGTTCCATACCCCCAGTGCCCCATACTCCCAGGGCCCCCATAACCCCAGTGCCCCATACTCCCAGTGCCCCATACTCCCAGTGTCCCATACTCCCCGTGCCCCATACTCCCAGTGTCCCATATCCCCAGTGTCCCATACTCCCATTGCCCCATACACCCAGGGCCCCATACCCCCAGTGCCCCATACTCCCAATGTCCCATACCCCCAGACCCCCATACTCCGAGGGCCCCGTACTCACGGTGCCCCATACTCCCAGTGTCCCATACTCCCAGAGTCCCTTACTCCAGGTGTCCCGTACACCCAGTGCCCCGTACCAGCAGTGCCCTGTACTCCCAGTGTTCCATACTCCCAAGGCCCGTTACTTCCAGTGTCTCATACTCCCTGTGCACCATACTCCCAATTCTCCATATTCCCAGTGTCATACTTCCAGTGCCCCATGCACCCAGTGTCCCATACACCCAGTGTCCCATACTCCCTGTGCCCCATACTCCCAGTGTCATACTCCCAGTGTCTCATAGTCCCTGTGCCCCATACTCCCAGTGTCATATTCCCACTGCCCCGTGCACCCAGTGCCCCATGCACCCAGTGCCCCGTGCACCCAGTGTCCCATACACCCAGTGTCTCATACTCCCTGTGCCCCATACTCCCAGTGTCATACTCCCAGTGCCCCGTGCACCCAGTGTCCCATACACCCAGTGTCCCATACTGCCAGTGTCTCAAACTCCCTGTGCCCCATACTCCCAGTGTCATACTCCCAGTGCCTCATGCACCCAGTGTCCCATACACCCAGTGTCCCATACTCCCAGTGTCTCATACTCCCAGTGTCCCATACATCCAGTGTCCCATACTCCCAGTGTCCCATACTCCCAGTGTCCCATACTTCCATTGCCCCATACACCAAGGGCCCTATACTCCCAGTGTCCCATACTTCCATTGCCCCATACTCCCAGTGTCCCATACACCCAGTGTCCCATACACCCAGTGTCCCATACTCCCAGTGTCTCATACTCCCAGTGTCCCATACTTCCATTGCCCCATACTCCCAGTGTCCCATACTCCCAGTGCCCTATACTCCCAGTGTCCCATACCCCCAGATGCCCATACCTCCATTGCCCCATACCCCCAGTGTCCCATACGCCCAGGGCCACATACACCTAGTGCCCCATACTCCCAGTGTCCCATACTCCCAGTGTCCCATACTACCAGTGTCCCATACTCCCAGTGTCCCATACTCCCAGTGCCTCATACTCCCAGTGTCCCATACTCCCAGTGTCCCGTACTACCAGTGTCCCGTACTCCTAGTGCCCCATACTCCCAGTGTCCCATACTCCCAGTGCCCCATACTCCCAGTGCCCCATACTCCCAGTGCCCCATACTCCCAGTGTCCCATACCCCCAGTGCCCCATGCACCCAGTGTCCAGTACTCCCAGTGTCCCATACCCGCAGAGCCCCATACTTCCATTGCCCCATACCCCCAGTGTCCCATACCCCCAGTGCCGCATACTCTCAGTGCCCCATACTCCCAGTGTCTCATATTTCCAGTGTCCCATACTCCCAGGGTCCCATACTCCCAGTGTCCCATACTCCCAGTGTCCAATACTCCCAGTGCCCCATACTCCCAGTGCCCCATACTCCCAGTGTCCCATACTCCCAGGGCCCCATACTCCCAGGGCCCCATACTCCCAGTGTCCCATACTCCCAGTGTCCCATACTCCCAGGGCATCATACTCCTAGTGTCACATACTCCCAGAGTGCCATACTCCCTGTGCCCCATACTCCCAGTGTTCCATACACCCAGAGTCCCATACTCCCAGTGTCTCATACTCTCAGTGTCCCATACCCCCAGTGCCCCATGCACCCAGTGTCCAGTACTCCCAGTGTCCCATACCCGCAGAGCCCCATACTTCCATTGCCCCATACCCCCAGTGTCCCATACCCCCAGTGCCGCATACTCTCAGTGCCCCATACTCCCAGTGTCTCATATTTCCAGTGTCCCATACTCCCAGGGTCCCATACTCCCAGTGTCCCATACTCCCAGGGTCCCATACTCCCATTGCCCCATACTCCCAGTGTCCCAAACTCCCAGTATCCCATCCTCCCAGTGTCCCATACTCCCAGTGTATCATACTCCCAGTGCTCCGTACTCCCATTGTCCCATACTCCCAGTGCCCCATACTCCCAGTGTCCCAAACCCCTAGCGCCCCATACTCCGAGTGTCCCAAACCTCTAGCGCCCCATACTCCCTGTGTCCCATACTCCCAGTGTCCCGTACTTCCAGTGTTCCATACTCCCAGGGTCCCATACTCCCATTGCCCCATACTCCCAGTGTCCCATACTCCCAGTATCCCATCCTCCCAGTGTCCCATACTCCCAGTGTATCATACTCCCAGTGTATCATACTCCCAGTGTATCATACTCCCAGTGTCCATACTCCCAGTGCCCCATGCACCCAGTGTCCAGTACTCCCAGTGCTCCATACAACCAGTGTCCCATACTCCCAACGACCCATACTCCCAAAGTCCCATACACCCAGTGCCCCATACTCCCAGTGCCCCATACTCCCAGTGTCCCATACTCCCAGTGTCCCATACTCCCAGTGTCCCATGCACCCAATGTCCCATACTCCCAATGTCCCATACTCCCAGTGCCCCATACACCCAGTGCCCCATTCTCCCAGTGTCCCATACTCCCAGTGTCCCATACACCCAATCTCCCATACTCCCAATGTCCCATACTCCCAATGTCCCATACACCCAGTGCCCCATACTCCCAGTGTCCCGTACTCCCAGTGTCCCATACACCCAGTGCCCCATACTCCCAGTGCCCCATACTCCCAGTGTCCCATACTCCCAGTGTCCCATACTCCCAGTGTCCCATGCACCCAATGTCCCATACTCCCAATGTCCCATACTCCCAATGTCCCATACTCCCAGTGCCCCATACACCCAGTGCCCCATTCTCCCAGTGTCCCATACTCCCAGTGTCCCATACACCCAATCTCCCATACTCCCAATGTCCCATACTCCCAATGTCCCATACACCCAGTGCCCCATACTCCCAGTGTCCCGTACTCCCAGTGTCCCATACACCCAGTGCCCCATTCTCCCAGTGTCCCAATCACCCAGTGTCCCGTACACCCAGTGTCTCATACTCCCAGTGTCCCATACTCCCAGGGCACCATACTCCCAGTGCCCCATACTCCCAGTGTCCCATACTCTAAGGGCCCCATACTCCCAGTGTCCCATAGTCCCAGGGCCCCAGACTCACAGTGTCCCATACTCCCAGTGTTCCATACTCCCAGTGTCCCATACTTCCTGTGTCCCATACTCCAAGTGTCCCATATTCACAGTGTCCCATATTCACAGTGTCCCATACCTCCAGGGTCCCATACCTCCAGGGTCCCATACTCCCAGGGTCCCATACTCCCAGTGCCCCATACTCCCAGTGTCCCATACTCCCAGTATCCCATCCTCCCAGTGTCCCATACTCCCAGTGTATCATACTCCCAGTGCTCCATACTCCCATTGTCCCATACTCCCAGTGCCCCATACTCCCAGTGTCCCAAACCCCTAGCGCCCCATACTCCCAGTGTCCCAAACCTCTAGCGCCCCATACTCCCTGTGTCCCATACTCCCAGTGTCCCGTACTTCCAGTGTTCCATACTCCCAGGGTCCCATACTCCCATTGCCCCATACTCCCAGTGTCCCATACTCCCAGTATCCCATCCTCCCAGTGTCCCATACTCCCAGTGTATCATACTCCCAGTGTATCATACTCCCAGTGTCTATACTCCCAGTGCTCCATACAACCAGTGTCCCATACTCCCAACGTCCCATACTCCCAGTGTCCCATACACCCAGTGCCCCATACTCCCAGTGCCCCATACTCCCAGTGTCCCATACTCCCAGTGTTCCATACACCCAGAGTCCCATACTCCCAGTGTCTCATACCCCCAGTGCCCCATACTCCCAGGGCACCATACTCCCAGTGTCCCATACTCTAAGGGCCCCATACTCCCAGTGTCCCATAGTCCCAGGGCCCCAGACTCACAGTGTCCCATACCCCCAGTGCCCCATACTCCCAGTGTTCCATACTTCCTGTGTCCCATACTCCTAGTGTCCCATATTCACAGTGTCCCATATTCACAGTGTCCCATACCTCCAGTGTCCCATACTTCCAGTGTTCCATATTCCCAGGGCCCCATACTCCCATTGCCCGATACTCCCAGTGTCCCATACTCCCAGTGCCCCATACTCCCAGTGTCCCAAACCCCTAGCGCCCCATACTCCCTGTGTCCCATACTCCCAGTGTCCCGTACTTCCAGTGTTCCATACTCCCAGGGTCCCATACTCCCATTGCCCCATACTCCCAGTGTCCCATACTCCCAGTATCCCATCCTCCCAGTGTCCCATACTCCCAGTGTCCCATACTCCCAGTGTATCATACTCCCAGTGTATCATACTCCCAGTGTCCATACTCCCAGTGCCCCATGCACCCAGTGTCCAGTACTCCCAGTGCTCCATACAACCAGTGTCCCATACTCCCAACGACCCATACTCCCAAAGTCCCATACACGCAGTGCCCCATACTCCCAGTGCCCCAGACTCACAGTGTCCCATACTCCCAGTGTCCCATACCTCCTGTGTCCCAAACTCCCAGTGTCCCGTATTCACAGTGTCCCATACCCCCAGTGCCCCATACACCCAGTGCCCCATTCTCCCAGTGTCCCATACTCCCAGTGTCCCATACACCCAATCTCCCATACTCCCAATGTCCCATACTCCCAATGTCCCATACACCCAGTGCCCCATACTCCCAGTGTCCCGTACTCCCAGTGTCCCATACACCCAGTGCCCCATTCTCCCAGTGTCCCAATCACCCAGTGTCCCGTACACCCAGTGTCTCATACTCCCAGTGTCCCATACTCCCAGGGCACCATACTCCCAGTGCCCCATACTCCCAGTGTCCCATACTCTAAGGGCCCCATACTCCCAGTGTCCCATAGTCCCAGGGCCCCAGACTCACAGTGTCCCATACTCCCAGTGTTCCATACTCCCAGTGTCCCATACTTCCTGTGTCCCATACTCCCAGTGTCCCATATTCACAGTGTCCCATATTCACAGTGTCCCATACCTCCAGGGTCCCATACCTCCAGGGTCCCATACACCCAGGGTCCCATACTCCCAGTGCCCCATACTCCCAGTGTCCCATACTCCCAGTATCCCATCCTCCCAGTGTCCCATACTCCCAGTGTATCATACTCCCAGTGCTCCATACTCCCATTGTCCCATACTCCCAGTGCCCCATACTCCCAGTGTCCCAAACCCCTAGCGCCCCATACTCCCAGTGTCCCAAACCTCTAGCGCCCCATACTCCCTGTGTCCCATACTCCCAGTGTCCCGTACTTCCAGTGTTCCATACTCCCAGGGTCCCATACTCCCATTGCCCCATACTCCCAGTGTCCCATACTCCCAGTATCCCATCCTCCCAGTGTCCCATACTCCCAGTGTATCATACTCCCAGTGTATCATACTCCCAGTGTCTATACTCCCAGTGCCCCATGCACCCAGTGTGCAGTACTCCCAGTGCTCCATACAACCAGTGTCCCATACACCCAACGTCCCATACTCCCAGTGTCCCATACACCCAGTGCCCCATACTCCCAGTGCCCCATACTCCCAGTGTCCCATACTCCCAGTGTTCCATACACCCAGAGTCCCATACTCCCAGTGTCTCATACCCCCAGTGCCCCATACTCCCAGGGCACCATACTCCCAGTGTCCCATACTCTAAGGGCCCCATACTCCCAGTGTCCCATAGTCCCAGGGCCCCAGACTCACAGTGTCCCATACCCCCAGTGCCCCATACTCCCAGTGTTCCATACTTCCTGTGTCCCATACTCCTAGTGTCCCATATTCACAGTGTCCCATATTCACAGTGTCCCATACCTCCAGTGTCCCATACTTCCAGTGTTCCATATTCCCAGGGCCCCATACTCCCATTGCCCGATACTCCCAGTGTCCCATACTCCCAGTGCCCCATACTCCCAGTATCCCAAACCCCTAGCGCCCCATACTCCCTGTGTCCCATTCTCCCAGTGCCCCATACTTCCAGGGTCCCATACTCCCAGGGTCCCATACTCCCAGTGCCCCATACTCCCAGTGTCCCATACTCCCAGTATCCCATCCTCCCAGTGTCCCATACTCCCAGTGTATCATACTCCCAGTGCTCCATACTCCCATTGTCCCATACTCCCAGTGCCCCATACTCCCAGTGTCCCAAACCCCTAGCGCCCCATACTCCCAGTGTCCCAAACCTCTAGCGCCCCATACTCCCTGTGTCCCATACTCCCAGTGTCCCGTACTTCCAGTGTTCCATACTCCCAGGGTCCCATACTCCCATTGCCCCATACTCCCAGTGTCCCATACTCCCAGTATCCCATCCTCCCAGTGTCCCATACTCCCAGTGCATCATACTCCCAGTGTATCATACTCCCAGTGTATCATACTCCCAGTGTCCATACTCCCAGTGCCCCATGCACCCAGTGTGCAGTACTCCCAGTGCTCCATACAACCAGTGTCCCATACTCCCAACGTCCCATACTCCCAGTGTCCCATACACCCAGTGCCCCATACTCCCAGTGCCCCATACTCCCAGTGTCCCATACTCCCAGTGTTCCATACACCCAGTGTCTCATACTCCCAGTGCCCCATACTCCCAGGGCACCATACTCCCAGGGCACCATACACCCAGTGTCCCATACTCTAAGGGCCCCATACTCCCAGTGTCCCATAGTCCCAGGGCCCCAGACTCACAGTGTCCCATACTCCCAGTGTCCCATACTCCCAGTGTCCCATACCTCCTGTGTCCCAAACTCCCAGTGTCCCATATTCACAGTGTCCCATACCCCCAGTGCCCCATACTCCCAGTGTTCCATACTCCCAGTGTCCCATACTTCCTGTGTCCCATACTCCCAGTGTCCCATATTCACAGTGTCCCATATTCACAGTGTCCCATACCTCCAGTGTCCCATACTTCCAGTGTCCCATATTCCCAGGGCCCCATACTCCCATTGCCCGATACTCCCAGTGTCCCATACTCCCAGTGCCCCATACTCCCAGTGTCCCAAACCCCTAGCGCCCCATACTCCCTGTGTCCCATTCTCCCAGTGCCCCATACTTCCAGTGTCCCATACTCCCAGGGTCCCATACTCCCATTGCCCCATACTCCCAGTGTCCCATACTCCCAGTATCCCATCCTCCCAGTGTCCCATACTCCCAGTGTATCATACTCCCAGTGCTCCATACTCCCATTGTCCCATACTCCCAGTGCCCCATACTCCCAGTGTCCCAAACCCCTAGCGCCCCATACTCCCAGTGTCCCAAACCTCTAGCGCCCCATACTCCGTGTGTCCCATACTCCCAGTGTCCCGTACTTCCAGTGTTCCATACACCCAGGGTCCCATACTCCCATTGCCCCATACTCCCAGTGTCCCATACTCCCAGTATCCCATCCTCCCAGTGTCCCATACTCCCAGTGTATCATATTCCCAGTGTATCATACTCCCAGTGTCCATACTCCCAGTGCCCCATGCACCCAGTGTCCAGTACTCCCAGTGCCCCATACTTCCAGTGTCCCATACTCCCAACGTCCCATACTCCCAATGTCCCATACACCCAGTGCCCCATACTCCCAGTGCCCCATACTCCCAGTGTCCCATACTCCCAGTGTCCCATACTCCCAGTGTCCCATGCACCCAATGTCCCATACTCCCAATGTCCCATACTCCCAGTGCCCCATACACCCAGGGCACCATTCTCCCAGTGTCCCATACTCCCAGTGTCCCATACACCCAATCTCCCATACTCCCAATGTCCCATACTCCCAATGTCCCATACACCCAGTGCCCCATACTCCCAGTGTCCCGTACTCCCAGTGTCCCGTACTCCCAGTGTCCCGTACACCCAGTGCCCCATACTTCCTGTGTCCCATACTCCCAGTGTCCCATATTCACAGTGTCCCATACCTCCAGGGTCCCATACTCCCATTGCCCCATACTCCCAGTGTCCCATACTCCCAGTATCCCATCCTCCCAGTGTCCCATACTCCCAGTGTATCATACTCCCAGTGCTCCATACTCCCAGTGCCCCATACTCCCAGTGTCCCATACTCCCAGTGTCCCATACTCCCAGTGTCCCATGCACCCAATGTCCCATACTCCCAATGTCCCATACTCCCAGTGCCCCATACACCCAGGGCACCATTCTCCCAGTGTCCCATACTCCCAGTGTCCCATACACCCAATCTCCCATACTCCCAATGTCCCATACTCCCAATGTCCCATACTCTAAGGGCCCCATACTCCCAGTGTCCCGTACTCCCAGTGTCCCATACACCCAGTGCCCCATACTCCCAGTGTCCCAATCACCCAGTGTCCCGTACACCCAGTGTCTCATACTCCCAGTGTCCCATACTCCCAGGGCACCATACTCCCAGTGTCCCATACTTCCTGTGTCCCATACTCCCAGTGTCCCATATTCACAGTGTCCCATACCTCCAGGGTCCCATACTCCCATTGCCCCATACTCCCATTGCCCCATACTCCCAGTGTCCCATACTCCCAGTGTCCCATACTCCCAGTGTCCCGTACTTCCAGTGTTCCATACTCCCAGGGTCCCATACTCCCATTGCCCCATACTCCCAGTGTCCCATACTCCCAGTATCCCATCCTCCCAGTGTCCCATACTCCCAGTGTATCATACTCCCAGTGTATCATACTCCCAGTGTCCATACTCACAGTGCCCCATGCACCGAGTGTCCAGTACTCCCAGTGCTCCATACAACCAGTGTCCCATACTCCCAACGTCCCATACTCCCAGTGTCCCATACACCCAGTGCCCCATACTCCCAGTGCCCCATACTCCCAGTGTCCCATACTCCCAGTGTTCCATACACCCAGAGTCCCATACTCCCAGTGTCTCATACTCCCAGTGCCCCATACTCCCAGGGCACCATACTCCCAGGGCACCATACTCCCAGTGTCCCATACTCTAAGGGCCCCATACTCCCAGTGTCCCATAGTCCCAGGGCCCCAGACTCACAGTGTCCCATACTCCCAGTGTCCCATACTCCCAGTGTCCCATACCTCCTGTGTCCCAAACTCCCAGTGTCCCATATTCACAGTGTCCCATACCCCCAGTGCCCCATACTCCCAGTGTTCCATACTCCCAGTGTCCCATACTTCCTGTGTCCCATACTCCCAGTGTCCCATATTCACAGTGTCCCATATTCACAGTGTCCCATACCTCCAGTGTCCCATACTTCCAGTGTTCCATATTCCCAGGGCCCCATACTTCCATTGCCCGATACTCCCAGTGTCCCATACTCCCAGTGCCCCATACTCCCAGTGTCCCAAACCCCTAGCGCCCCATACTCCCAGTGTCCCATACTCCCAGTGTCCAAAACCTCTGGCGCCCCATACTCCCTGTGTCCCATTCTCCCAGTGCACCATACTTCCAGTGTCCCATACTCCCAGGGTCCCATACTCCCATTGCCCCATACTCCCAGTGTCCCATACTCCCAGTGCCCCATACTCCCAGTGTCCCAAACCCCTAGCGCCCCATACTCCCAGTGTCCCATACTCCCAGTGTCCAAAACCTCTGGCACCCCATACTCCCTGTGTCCCATTCTCCCAGTGCCCCATACTTCCAGTGTCCCATACTCCCAGGGTCCCATACTCCCATTGCCCCATACTCCCAGTGTCCCATACTCCCAGTATCCCATCCTCCCAGTGTCCCATACTCCCAGTGTATCATACTCCCAGTGCCCCATACTCCCATTGTCCCATACTCCCAGTGCCCCATACTCCCAGTGTCCCAAACCCCTAGCGCCCCATACTCCCAGTGTCCCAAACCTCTAGCGCCCCATACTCCCTGTGTCCCATACTCCCAGTGTCCCGTACTTCCAGTGTTCCATACTCCCAGGGTCCCATACTCCCATTGCCCCATACTCCCAGTGTCCCATACTCCCAGTATCCCATCCTCCCAGTGTCCCATACTCCCAGTGTATCATACTCCCAGTGTATCATACTCCCAGTGTCCATACTCCCAGTGCCCCATGCACCCAGTGTCCAGTACTCCCAGTGCTCCATACAACCAGTGTCCCATACTCCCAACGTCCCATACTCCCAGTGTCCCATACACCCAGTGCCCCATACTCCCAGTGCCCCATACTCCCAGTGTCCCATACTCCCAGTGTTCCATACACCCAGAGTCCCATACTCCCAGTGTCTCATACTCCCAGTGCCCCATACTCCCAGGGCACCATACTCCCAGTGCCCCATTCTCCCAGTGTCCCATACTTCCAGTGTCCCATACACCCAATCTCCCATACTCCCAGTGTCCCATACTCCCAGTGTCCCATGCACCCAATGTCCCATACTCCCAATGTCCCATACTCCCAGTGCCCCATACACCCAGGGCACCATTCTCCCAGTGTCCCATACTCCCAGTGTCCCATACACCCAATCTCCCATACTCCCAATGTCCCATACTCCCAATGTCCCATACACCCAGTGCCCCATACTCCCAGTATCCCGTACTCCCAGTGTCCCATACACCCAGTGCCCCATACTCTCAGTGTCCCAATCACCCAGTGTCCCGTACACCCAGTGTCTCATACTCCCAGTGTCCCATACTCCCAGGGCACCATACTCCCAGTGTCCCATACTCCCAGGGCACCATACTCCCAGTGTCCCATACTTCCTGTGTCCCATACTCCCAGTGTCCCATATTCACAGTGTCCCATACCTCCAGGGTCCCATACTCCCATTGCCCCATACTCCCATTGCCACATACTCCCAGTGTCCCATACTCCCAGTGTCCCGTACTTCCAGTGTTCCATACTCCCAGGGTCCCATACTCCCATTGCCCCATACTCCCAGTGTCCCATACTCCCAGTATCCCATCCTCCCAGTGTCCCATACTCCCAGTGTATCATACTCCCAGTGTATCATACTCCCAGTGTCCATACTCCCAGTGCCCCATGCACCCAGTGTCCAGTACTCCCAGTGCTCCATACAACCAGTGTCCCATACTCCCAACGTCCCATACTCCCAGTGTCCCATACACCCAGTGCCCCATACTCCCAGTGCCCCATACTCCCAGTGTCCCATACTCCCAGTGTTCCATACACCCAGAGTCCCATACTCCCAGTGTCTCATACTCCCAGTGCCCCATACTCCCAGGGCACCATACTCCCAGGGCACCATACTCCCAGTGTCCCATACTCTAAGGGCCCCATACTCCCAGTGTCCCATAGTCCCAGGGCCCCAGACTCACAGTGTCCCATACTCCCAGTGTCCCATACTCCCAGTGTCCCATACCTCCTGTGTCCCAAACTCCCAGTGTCCCATATTCACAGTGTCCCATACCCCCAGTGCCCCATACTCCCAGTGTTCCATACTCCCAGTGTCCCATACTTCCTGTGTCCCATACTCCCAGTGTCCCATATTCACATTGTCCCATATTCACAGTGTCCCATACCTCCAGTGTCCCATACTTCCAGTGTTCCATATTCCCAGGGCCCCATACTTCCATTGCCCGATACTCCCAGTGTCCCATACTCCCAGTGCCCCATACTCCCAGTGTCCCAAACCCCTAGCGCCCCATACTCCCAGTGTCCCATACTCCCAGTGTCCAAAACCTCTGGCGCCCCATACTCCCTGTGTCCCATTCTCCCAGTGCCCCATACTTCCAGTGTCCCATACTCCCAGGGTCCCATACTCCCATTGCCCCATACTCCCAGTGTCCCATACTCCCAGTATCCCATCCTCCCAGTGTCCCATACTCCCAGTGTATCATACTCCCAGTGTATCATACTCCCAGTGCCCCATACTCCCATTGTCCCATACTCCCAGTGCCCCATACTCCCAGTGTCCCAAACCTCTAGCGCCCCATACTCCCTGTGTCCCATACTCCCAGTGTCCCGTACTTCCAGTGTTCCATACTCCCAGGGTCCCATACTCCCATTGCCCCATACTCCCAGTGTCCCATACTCCCAGTATCCCATCCTCCCAGTGTCCCATACTCCCAGTGTATCATACTCCCAGTGTATCATACTCCCAGTGTCCATACTCCCAGTGCCCCATGCACCCAGTGTCCAGTACTCCCAGTGCTCCATACAACCAGTGTCCCATACTCCCAACGTCCCATACTCCCAGTGTCCCATACACCCAGTGCCCCATACTCCCAGTGCCCCATACTCCCAGTGTCCCATACTCCCAGTGTTCCATACACCCAGAGTCCCATACTCCCAGTGCCCCATACTCCCAGGGCACCATACTCCCAGTGCCCCATTCTCCCAGTGTCCCATACTTCCAGTGTCCCATACACCCAATCTCCCAATGTCCCATACTCCCAATGTCCCATACACCCAGTGCCCCATACTCCCCGTGTCCCGTACTCCCAGTGTCCCATACACCCAGTGCCCCATACTCCCAGTGTCCCAATCACCCAGTGTCCCGTACACCCAGTGTCTCATACTCCCAGTGTCCCATACTCCCAGGGCACCATACTCCCAGTGCCCCATACTCCCAGTGTCCCATACTCTAAGGGCCCCATACTCCCAGTGCCCCATACTCCCAGTGTCCCATACTCCCAGTGTTCCATACACCCAGAGTCCCATACTCCCAGTGTCTCATACTCCCAGTGCCCCATACTCCCAGGGCACCATACTCCCAGGGCACCATACTCCCAGTGTCCCATACTCTAAGTGCCCCATACTCCTGTGTCCCATAGTCCCAGGGCCCCAGACTCACAGTGTCCCATACTCCCAGTGTCCCATACCTCCTGTGTCCCAAACTCCCAGTGTCCCATATTCACAGTGTCCCATACCCCCAGTGCCCCATACTCCCAGTGTTCCATACTCCCAGTGTCCCATACTTCCTGTGTCCCATACTCCCAGTGTCCCATATTCACAGTGTCCCATATTCACAGTGTCCCATACCTCCAGTGTCCCATACTTCCAGTGTTCCATATTCCCAGGGCCCCATACTTCCATTGCCCGATACTCCCAGTGTCCCATACTCCCAGTGCCCCATACTCCCAGTGTCCCAAACCCCTAGCGCCCCATACTCCCAGTGTCCCATACTCCCAGTGTCCAAAACCTCTGGCGCCCCATACTCCCTGTGTCCCATTCTCCCAGTGCCCCATACTTCCAGTGTCCCATACTCCCAGGGTCCCATACTCCCATTGCCCCATACTCCCAGTGTCCCATACTCCCAGTATCCCATCCTCCCAGTGTCCCATACTCCCAGTGTATCATACTCCCAGTGCCCCATACTTCCATTGTCCCATACTCCCAGTGCCCCATACTCCCAGTGTCCCAAACCCCTAGCGCCCCATACTCCCTGTGTCCCATACTCCCAGTGTCCCGTACTTCCAGTGTTCCATACTCCCAGGGTCCCATACTCCCAGTATCCCATCCTCCCAGTGTCCCATACTCCCAGTGTATCATACTCCCAGTGTCCATACTCCCAGTGTCCATACTCCCATTGCCCCATACTCCCAGTGTCCCATACTCCCAGTATCCCATCCTCCCAGTGTCCCATACTCCCAGTGTATCATACTCCCAGTGTCCATACTCCCAGTGTCCATACTCCCAGTGCCCCATGCACCCAGTGTCCAGTACTCCCAGTGCTCCATACAACCAGTGTCCCATACTCCCAACGTCCAATACTCCCAGTGTCCCATACACCCAGTGCCCCATACTCCCAGTGCCCCCTACTCCCATTGTCCGATACTCCCAGTGTCCGATACTCCCAGTGTTCCATACACCCAGAGTCCCATACTCCCAGTGTCTCATACTCCCAGTGTCCCATACTCCCAGAGCCCCATACTCCCAGTGTCCCATACTCTAAGGGCCCCATACTCCCAGTGTCCCATAGTCCCAGGGCCCCAGACTCACAGTATCCCATACTCCCAGTGTTCCATACTCCCAGTGTCCCATACTTCCTGTGTCCCATACTCCCAGTGTCCCATATTCACAGTGTCCCATACCTCCAGGGTCCCATACTCCCAGTGTCCCATACTCCCAGTGTCCCATACTCCCAGTATCCCATCCTCCCAGTGTCCCATACTCCCAGTGTATCATCCTCCCAGTGCTCCATACTCCCATTGTCCCATACTCCCAGTGTCCCATACTCCCAGTGTCCCATACTCCCAGTATCCCATCCTCCCAGTGTCCCATACTCCCAGTGTATCATACTCCCAGTGTATCCTACTCCCAGTGTCCATACTCCCAGTGCCCCATGCACCCAGTGTCCAGTACTCCCAGTGCTCCATACAACCAGTGTCCCATACTCCCAGTGCCCCATACTCCCAGTGTCCCATACTCCCAGTGTCCCATACTCCCAGTGTCCCATACTCCCAGTGTCCCATACTCCCAATGTCCCATACTCCCAATGTCCCATACTCCCAGTGACCCATACACCCAGTGCCCCATTCTCCCAGTGTCCCATACTCCCAGTGTCCCATACACCCAATCTCCCATACTCCCAATGTCCCATACTCCCAATGTCCCATACACCCAGTGCCCCATACTCCCAGTGTCCCATACTCCCAGTGTCCCATGCACCCAGTGCCCCATACTCCCAGTGTCCCAATCACCCAGTGTCCCGTACACCCAGTGTCTCATACTCCCAGTGTCCCATACTCCCAGGGCACCATACTCCCAGTGCCCCATACTCCCAGTGTCCCATACTCTAAGGGCCCCGTACTCCCAGTGTCCCATAGTCCCAGGGCCCCAGACTCACAGTGTCCCATACTCCCAGTGTTCCATACTCCCAGTGTCCCATACTTCCTGTGTCCCATATTCACAGTGTCCCATACCCCCAGTGCCCCATACTCCCAGTGTCCCATACTCCCAGTGCCCGATACTCCCAGTGTCGCATACTTCCAGTGTTCCATATTCCCAGGGTCCCATACTCCCATTGCCCGATACTCCCAGTGTCCCATACTCCCAGTGCCCCATACTCCCAGTGTCCCAAACCTCTAGCGCCCCATACTCCCAGTGTCCCAAACCTCTAGCGCCCCATACTCCCTGTGTCCCATACTTCCAGTGTCCCGTACTTCCAGTGTTCCATACTCCCAGGGTCCCATACTCCCAGTATCCCATCCTCCCAGTGTCCCATACTCCCAGTGTATCATACTCCCAGTGTATCCTACTCCCAGTGTCCATACTCCCAGTGCCCCATGCACCCAGTGTCCAGTACTCCCAGTGCTCCATACAACCTGTGTCCCATACTCCCAACGTCCCATACTCCCAGTGTCCCATACACCCAGTGCCCCATACTCCCAGTGCCCCATACTCCCAGTGTCCCATACTCCCAGTGTCCCATACTCCCAGTGTCCCATACTCCCAATGTCCCATACTCCCAGTGACCCATACTCCCAGTGCCCCATTCTCCCAGTGTCCCATACTCCCAGTGTCCCATACACCCAATCTCCCATACTCCCAATGTCCCATACTCCCAATGTCCCATACACCCAGTGCCCCATACTCCCAGTGTCCCATACTCCCAGTGTCCCATACACCCAGTGCCCCATACTCCCAGTGTCCCAATCACCCAGTGTCCCGTACACCCAGTGTCTCATACTCCCAGTGTCCCATACTCCCAGGGCACCATACTCCCAGTGCCCCATACTCCCAGTGTCCCATACTCTAAGGGCCCCGTACTCCCAGTGTCCCATAGTCCCAGGGCCCCAGACTCACAGTGTCCCATACTCCCAGTGTTCCATACTCCCAGTGTCCCATACTTCCTGTGTCCCACATTCACAGTGTCCCATACCCCCAGTGCCCCATACTCCCAGTGTCCCATACTCCCAGTGCCCGATACTCCCAGTGTCGCATACTTCCAGTGTTCCATATTCCCAGGGCCCCATACTCCCATTGCCCGATACTCCCAGTGTCCCATACTCCCAGTGCCCCATACTCCCAGTGTCCCAAACCTCTAGCGCCCCATACTCCCAGTGTCCCAAACCTCTAGCGCCCCATACTCCCTGTGTCCCATACTTCCAGTGTCCCGTACTTCCAGTGTTCCATACTCCCATTGCCCCATACTCCCAGTGTCCCATACTCCCAGTATCCCATCCTCCCAGTGTCCCATACTCCCAGTGTATCATACTCCCAGTGTCCATACTCCCAGTGCCCCATGCACCCAGTGTCCAGTACCCCCAGTGCTCCATACAACCAGTGTCCCATACTCCCAACGTCCCATACTCCCAATGTCCCATACACCCAGTGCCCCATACTCCCAGTGCCCCATACTCCCAGTGTCCCATACTCCCAGTGTCCCATACTCCCAGTGTCCCATACTCCCAGTGTCCCATGCACCCAATGTCCCATACTCCCAATGTCCCATACTCCCAATGTCCCATACACCCAGTGCCCCATACTCCCAGTGTCCCGTACTCCCAGTGCCCCATACTCCCAGTGCCCCATACTCCCAGTGTCCCATACACCCAGTGCCCCATACTCCCAGTGTCCCAATCACCCAGTGTCCCGTACACCCAGTGTCTCATACTCCCAGTGTCCCATACTCCCAGGGCACCATACTCCCAGTGCCCCATACTCCCAGTGTCCCATACTCCCAGTGCCCCATACTCCCAGTGTCCCATACACCCAGTGCCCCATACTCCCAGTGTCCCAATCACCCAGTGTCCCGTACACCCAGTGTCTCATACTCCCAGTGTCCCATACTCCCAGGGCACCATACTCCCAGTGTCCCATACTCCCAGTGTATCATACTCCCAGTGTCCATACTCCCAGTGCCCCATGCACCCAGTGTCCAGTACTCCCAGTGCTCCATACAACCAGTGTCCCATACTCCCAACGTCCCATACTCCCAGTGTCCCATATTCACAGTGTCCCATACCTCCAGGGTCCCATACTCCCATTGCCCCATACTCCCAGTGTCCCATACTCCCAGTATCCCATCCTCCCAGTGTCCCATACTCCCAGTGTATCATACGCCCAGTGCTCCATACTCCCATTGTCCCATACTCCCAGTGTCCCATACTCCCAGTATCCCATCCTCCCAGTGTCCCATACTCCCAGTGTATCATACTCCCAGTGTATCATACTCCCAGTGTCCATACTCCCAGTGCCCCATGCACCCAGTGTCCAGTACTCCCAGTGCTCCATACAACCAGTGTCCCATACTCCCAACGTCCCATACTCCCAGTGTCCCATACACCCAGTGCCCCATACTCCCAGTGCCCCATACTCCCAGTGTCCCATACTCCCAGTGTTCCATACACCCAGAGTCCCATACTCCCAGTGCCCCATACTCCCAGGGCACCATACTCCCAGTGCCCCATTCTCCCAGTGTCCCATACTTCCAGTGTCCCATACACCCAATCTCCCATACTCCCAATGTCCCATACTCCCAATGTCCCATACACCCAGTGCCCCATACTCCCCGTGTCCCGTACTCCCAGTGTCCCATACACCCAGTGCCCCATACTCCCAGTGTCCCAATCACCCAGTGTCCCGTACACCCAGTGTCTCATACTCCCAGTGTCCCATACTCCCAGGGCACCATACTCCCAGTGCCCCATACTCCCAGTGTCCCATACTCTAAGGGCCCCATACTCCCAGTGTCCCATAGTCCCAGGGCCCCAGACTCACAGTGTCCCATACCCCCAGTGCCCCATACTCCCAGTGCTCCATACTTCCTGTGTCCCATACTCCTAGTGTCCCATATTCACAGTGTCCCATATTCACAGTGTCCCATGCATCCAGTGTCCCATACTTCCAGTGTCCCATATTTCCAGGTCCCCATACTCCCATTGCCCGATACTCCCAGTGTCCCATACTCCCAGTGCCCCATACTCCCAGTGTCCCAAACCCCTAGCGCCCCATACTCCCTGTGTCCCATACTCCCAGTGTCCCGTACTTCCAGTGTTCCATACACCCAGGGTCCCATACTCCCATTGCCCCATACTCCCAGTGTCCCATACTCCCAGTGTCCCATACTCCCAGGGCACCATACTCCCAGTGTCCCATACTCCCAGTGTATCATACTCCCAGTGTCCATACTCCCAGTGCCCCATGCACCCAGTGTCCAGTACTCCCAGTGCTCCATACAACCAGTGTCCCATACTCCCAACGTCCCATACTCCCAGTGTCCCATATTCACAGTGTCCCATACCTCCAGGGTCCCATACTCTCATTGCCCCATACTCCCAGTGTCCCATACTCCCAGTATCCCATCCTCCCAGTGTCCCATACTCCCAGTGTATCATACGCCCAGTGCTCCATACTCCCATTGTCCCATACTCCCAGTGTCCCATACTCCCAGTATCCCATCCTCCCAGTGTCCCATACTCCCAGTGTATCATACTCCCAGTGTATCATACTCCCAGTGTCCATACTCCCAGTGCCCCATGCACCCAGTGTCCAGTACTCCCAGTGCTCCATACAACCAGTGTCCCATACTCCCAACGTCCCATACTCCCAGTGTCCCATACACCCAGTGCCCCATACTCCCAGTGCCCCATACTCCCAGTGTCCCATACTCCCAGTGTTCCATACACCCAGAGTCCCATACTCCCAGTGCCCCATACTCCCAGGGCACCATACTCCCAGTGCCCCATTCTCCCAGTGTCCCATACTTCCAGTGTCCCATACACCCAATCTCCCATACTCCCAATGTCCCATACTCCCAATGTCCCATACACCCAGTGCCCCATACTCCCCGTGTCCCGTACTCCCAGTGTCCCATACACCCAGTGCCCCATACTCCCAGTGTCCCAATCACCCAGTGTCCCGTACACCCAGTGTCTCATACTCCCAGTGTCCCATACTCCCAGGGCACCATACTCCCAGTGCCCCATACTCCCAGTGTCCCATACTCTAAGGGCCCCATACTCCCAGTGTCCCATAGTCCCAGGGCCCCAGACTCACAGTGTCCCATACCCCCAGTGCCCCATACTCCCAGTGCTCCATACTTCCTGTGTCCCATACTCCTAGTGTCCCATATTCACAGTGTCCCATATTCACAGTGTCCCATACCTCCAGTGTCCCATACTTCCAGTGTCCCATATTTCCAGGGCCCCATACTCCCATTGCCCGATACTCCCAGTGTCCCATACTCCCAGTGCCCCATACTCCCAGTGTCCCAAACCCCTAGCGCCCCATACTCCCTGTGTCCCATTCTCCCAGTGCCCCATACTTCCAGTGTCCCATACTCCCAGGGTCCCATACTCCCATTGCCCCATACTCCCAGTGTCCCATACTCCCAGTATCCCATCCTCCCAGTGTCCCATACTCCCAGTGTATCATACTCCCAGTGCTCCATACTCCCATTGTCCCATACTCCCAGTGCCCCATACTCCCAGTGTCCCAAACCCCTAGCGCCCCATACTCCCAGTGTCCCAAACCTCTAGCGCCCCATACTCCCTGTGTCCCATACTCCCAGTGTCCCGTACTTCCAGTGTTCCATACACCCAGGGTCCCATACTCCCATTGCCCCATACTCCCAGTGTCCCATACTCCCAGTATCCCATCCTCCCAGTGTCCCATACTCCCAGTGTATCATATTCCCAGTGTATCATACTCCCAGTGTCCATACTCCCAGTGCCCCATGCACCCAGTGTCCAGTACTCCCA